>NW_018744464.1:842471-1010608 GCF_001683475.1 Chenopodium quinoa
GTGGGGATCCATAAATAATATGAAAGGGTAGTTTATTATTGTTGATTGTTAATGCTTTATTGATTTCCTATTGATTGATTTAATGCTATGCAATTAGATTAGGCCTGGTTTAATTATATGAGTTATGCAATATTGATTCGAGATTCGAGAGATGAGAGTTTATGTTTAGGCTTAGTTTCAATAGGCAGGTTAATTTATAAATGGTTAAGTGAAGATTCGAGAGTTGCTATTTAATACCAGTAGATTAATTATGTGATTGTAATACGTAGCAAAAGCCCTTTATGATCTGATTAATTGATGCGTTGATGATTGATTGTTGTGTTTTACCCTGAAATATTATTTATTGGTGAACCTATACCCTAGGCTTTTTATTATTGATTATTCCCTTAGTTTAATTATACCGTATAGTATAATTCTCACAATACTTGTTTCGTGATAATTAAGATTATAATAATTTATTAGGAATAAAATAACATTGTTTCCCTGTGGATTCGACCCTACTTCCTTATCTATTTTAGTTAGTGGTTTTAGGAATTACTTTTGATCAGGTGATACGACTTTAGCCTGTCACCTCCGTCCCCAGCCGACTGGTGAATACATGGATATTGCTCTAAACGACTCCCGTCTGGAGCAAACTGTTAAGGTGGGGATGGTTTCCTGTGCAAAGCTGGGTGCAGACTTGCACAACTTGTTGAAAAAATTCAAGGACATTTTTGCCTTTGAAGTGGAAGAGATGCCAGGCATCAGCCCGATCTTGCTGTCCATAAGCTCGCCGTGGATCCAAAAAAGAAGCCTGTGAGGCAAAAGAAAAGAAATCAAGGCGAAGAGAGAAGTCAGGCGGCATCCACTGAAGTGAAAAATTTTTAGACGCCGGGTTCATTTGGTAATGTCACTTCCCAGATTGGGTTACAAATGTTGTGCTTGTAAAGAAGCCAAATGGTACCTGGCGCATGTCTGTTGATTACACTGATCTGAACAAGGCATGTCCAAAGGACAGTTACCCGCTTCCGAAGATCGACAGTCTGGTCGAATCTACAGCCGGACATGCTTTGATGAGCTTTATGGACGCCTATTCTGGCTTTCATCAGATACCCCTGTGGAAGAAAGATCAAGAGAAGACGACATTCGTTACTGATTAGGGGCTATAATGTTATACTGTGATGCCGTTTGGTTTGAAAAATGCGCCCACTACTTTCCAACGAATGATTAATACAGTCTTCATTAATCAAATTGGTCGGAATGTAGAGGCGTACATTGATGACATTATAGTCAAATCCAAAAACAGGCAGACCACCTTGCTGACCTCCAAGAAACATTTTCCATACTCAGGCAGCACAAGGTCATGCTCAATCCCAAGAAGTGTGTCTTTGGTGTTGAGTCAGGGAAGTTTCTCGGATTTTTAATTGATCAAAGGGGGATAGAGGCCAATCCAGAGAAGATACAGGTGGTCATTGACATGAAGTCACCCCGCACTGTTAAAGAAGTTTAGAAGTTAACAGGTTGTCTGGCGACATTGGGGAGATTCCTCAACTGGTCATGTGACAAGTGCCTTTAATTTTTTCCAAGCAATCAGAAAGAAGACTATGTTTGAATGGAGGGATGATGCTGAGGCGGCCTTTCAAAAATTGAAAGACCACTTACACTCTTTGCCAAGGCTTGTTAGCCCTCTGCCCAAGGAAACGCTTTACATGTATTTAGTTGTCTCAGATCATGCCCTCAGTGCCGTTCTTCTTGTTGAAATAGACGGTATCTAGCTCCCGATCTATTTCATTAGCCATGTTGTTCGAAATGCTGAGCTACGATATCCAACAGTTGAAAATTTTGGCCTTGCTCATTTCATGGCAGTCAAGAAGTTAAAACCATACTTCTTGACGCATCCGGTTGTGATATACACAGATCAACCTCTCAAGCGGCCAATGAAAACTTTGGAATCATCTGGCTGAATGCTCAAATGGGCTATTGAAATGCAAAGTTTTGAAATCTCTTTCGAACCAAGGAAGGCAGTGAAGGGACATGCATTTTCCGACTTCATTGTCGAAATGACAAGGCCGGCTAAGCTGGAGAATCTTGACTAGGTTTGGAAAATGTATGTAGACGGGAGCTCTACTATGAACGGCTGTGGTGTAGGAATTATATGTCAGTCTCCTAAAGGGGACAAGTACGAATATGCACTACGGTTCAAGTTCCAGGCCTCAAATAATGAGGCGGAATATGAAGCCCTACTAGTTGGCAACCGCATGTGCAGGGCGATAGGGTCAAGAAAGATTGACGCCTGCTCTGATTCACAACTGGTCATTAGCCAATACCATGACGACTATAAGGCCACCCATCCGGTTATGAACAAATATCTGCATGCGGTCAAAGATGAAGCTGGGACACTTGATGAATTTCACTTAAGCCAAGTGCCCAGGTCTGAGAACAATTAGGCGGATGCTTTGTCAAAATTGGCATTATCCGCCTCTTGTGATACGCCTCGATCCGTCTTAAGGGAATTGGCTGGGAGATTAAGGGATCTCACATTGTTTTGCATCAGTCGGCCGACCCCAAGCAAACGGCCAAGTTGAAGCTTTCAACAAGTAAATCTCAAACGACATAAAATAGAAAATTGAAAGAGCTGCCGGTCTATGGGAAAAATAGTTAACTCATGTCCTATGGGCCATTAGAACAACAGAGAAAGGGGCAACGAGTGAGACCCCATTCCTCATGGTGTACGGTGCTGAAGCCGTCTTGCCCATCAAACACTATAAGCCGACTCTTCGAGTCATGCTATATGATGAAGAGGCAAACTGGGAGGCCATGCGACTAGCATTGGACTTACTCCCAGAGCGCAGAGGCAATGCGACCATGGGTCATGAGATTTACCGTATGAGAATGACAAGAGCCTACAATCGAAGAGTACACAAGCAGCCCTTGAAAGTTGGGGACTTTGTGCTACGAAAGATCGATGGAAGCAACCGGAAGGGCCAATTAACAAGGCAATTTGACGCCCAATCGGGAAGGTCCCTACCAGATCTATGAAGAAGTAAGAGGCAACACCTACCGCCTAGAAACTCCAGCGGCGGGAAGCTAGCTAGAACCTGGAATGTAAATAACTTTAAAAAGTACTAATTCTGAGACTTGTAAATTTTTTGTAAATAAAAAGCTTATGAATGAAGTGGCTTTTTGTTTCCATTTTTCTTATTGTTGCTATACTAGATATGTCTCCCAATGGGAACACCACCTGTGCAATGTGCAGGCGGATAAATCTATTCTAACCGTCTGCTCCAACATGAGTATGACATCCAGCGACATCCATTTGGGTGACTTCGTCGCAGAGAGCATCTCCCATTTGGGTGGCACATTGCACTATAAACTGAAAAACAAACGGCCTTACCAACTGTCTAGATTAAGATAAGCTCAGAGTTGTTTGTATTGAACTATCTAACAAGAAACTAGACCTAAAAAGCTGAAAATAACTGCTTGTTTTATAACAAACGGTAACCGGCTACTATTTCATTTGGATACAACCTTATTCCGGTACATACACCGTTAAATGCCTGGTATTGCATAGGGGCAACATAGACGATCAAATTTCAAATAATAAATATAAGCTAAGTCCAAAAACTTAGCAGCTAGCATTGTTCGTTTTAGAATGATCTGATGAAGCCAATGGCCGGATAATATTAAATGCTTATTCGCCTGCTGGATGGCCGACTGTCCGCTTGGTTTGGGGAAATCACCATAGTGATTGATTGACTTGGAAACCAATCATACTCTCTAAAGTATCAAAAATTTCCAAGTCAATCAATTCACCTTTGGAACCAATTGCACAGCCGTCCAGGGGCAAAAACAGCCGTTATAGTAAAAATTTGAATAGAAAAAAGCAAGTTAAATACATAGCTAAAATCTATGCATATAAAAAATTCAAAGACTTAAAACTCTTTAAAGCAAGTGCAATATGATAAAACTGGACTCATGGCCGGATGATTCATTGATTAACTTAGCCGACCCCATGGTCGACTAAAAAAGAGTTTACCGGTACAACCGGCATAAATTGTCAAGTTACCCGACCCCTTGGTCGGTAAAAGATATAGAGATATACGATACATAGGCCGGAAAAGATAATAAATGGCCATTTGGCCGCAAAAAACAAACAACAAGCTTAATTATTAGGAGGGAGCTCCTCTGTATCGACAGCTGCGTCCTTTTTCTCTTCAGTCGATTGCCGGTCATTTTCATCCTCCTACTCCTCCTCCTCCTGATCAGTCCCCCCAGATGACCCCCTAATAGAGACGGACGACTCCTCTTCCTCCTCCTCCTCCTCTTGGGCTTTTTTCAAAAGCCTATCATTGAACTCAAGGGCGGCTGCTTCAAATTAATGCTTCCATCCGTCACAGCCAGTACCGGGAAAGAGGGACTCCCAAGTCATTAGCATGATGGCCTCGCAGTCTTCCATCAACTGCTTCACCAAGACCTTCTTCTCCTCCTCGGCTCTTGAAGTATACTTCTTTCCGAGTTGGACCTCCAGGTTTTGCAGCCTCTTCTTGAGGTTCTCCACCCGGGTGCGGAGTCCGTCTGCCTCATTTTCCGCCTCCTAGAGGGGCTCGAGCTTGGCCTTGAGGTCCTTAACCTCCTTCTCTAGCTCGGATATCCGTCTCTTTGCTGCATCCAGATCGCCCTTGACCTGTAGATAGGCCGTTGCCTAAGAATACAATACATCAGTGGTAAGTAGTTCATTTTGAGAAATCTCAAACGCGGCCGTATCTAGAGAAGAGGTGGCCCGAGCATTCGCGGCTTTTACCTCTTTGGTCTTCTCGTTGAACGACTTCTTAAGGCCGTTCACCCACAACATAGCTTGCATCCAGCAAAGGGGCAAAACATTAATATCAAGCGGCTCGAAGAGTTGCACAAAAAAGAAAAATTACAAGTCATTGCACCTCAGCAAGGAGGGCAAGGATGGCATCAAAGTTGAGGGAGCCGACTCCTCTAATAGACTCCTTGTCCTCGGGGAAGATGACCCTCAACATGGTCTTCGCTAGATGCTGAATATCTGGCCTTTGGGGGACATCTGCACATTCAGCACTTTGTAAGTAGTTGACGTAAATCCGGCCATAAGATCGAGTGTCTTCAGAAGTGCTGGACGACTTTTAATTGAACTTGACCTTATAAGGGTAGGGCAAGGGATTAAAACCAGTAATACCTCCCGCGTCCGCCTCATCTCTCTCTCTAGGGAGCTTGCTTCCACCAGCAACCGCCCTCTCCTTGGGGGCCTTGTTCCTACCGGCTGCCTCCCGGTCTTTTGGGGGTTTTCTTCCCCCATCTTCTAAGCCGATAGCAGCTTTGAGTGGACCCTTACCACTCTTCGACGCTTTATGGGAGTCTGGCTTCTTTAAGGCCTCGAGGCTTGCTTGAGATTTTCCCCTAGTTGGGGGGTGGGAGCCGTCTCCTGCCTTGGTCTTGTCAAGCTTGTGGGCCACATGCTTCCTGAGCTTGTCAGGAGTCTTCACATCACCGTCCGACTGCTTTTGAAGCTTTGGGTCCGGCTGAGAAGAGGGAGAAGGTTTGATTGAATCACCCTACACATAAACCAGAGTGAGTAAATAGCAGATGGGGAAAAGAAATCCAACCTATCTAACTAAAGAATATGGCTCACCTTGGGCGTTTTGACTGCCTCTGGATCCTCGTTCTTTCGCTTGCCCAAAATGAAGCAGTAGTAGGCACCGGAGTGGGTAGTCAGTTTCTTGGAGGCCGAAAGCTTTTCCATAGCTTTAGTTGCATGGGAAAAAGTTCTAAGTTGTTAGTAAGATAAACAAACAACAATCAAGTCTTACTGAAGAAGTTAAAGCACAATTGGTCGTCTACCTCTCGGCCTCTCAACGCTTAGGCCACAAGTGGCCAAGTAATTCCCATCAGCTAGCCATTCATGGTGGGGAATGTAGTTATGGGGAATGACCTCTTTATCCCCAGTCTCCTCATTTGACCAAACGGTCACTTTGAAGAGACTCTTGTCCAAGATTTTCTCCCTGGCCCTCCTAGGGACATACGGCAGTTCAGCTCCGCCTGAGAGCAGAGGTGGATTTCGGTTCCACCGGTTATATTTTTTGTTCTTCACCTTGTCGGGGGAGGTGGTAATGTAAAACTCACTCCTCCAGTCCTTCCAGTTGGACTCCTTCTTGACACCCATCATGTGACCCTTATGGATGAAAAGGGTGTACCATCCGGACATGCTTGCCTTTGGGGTCCGACTGAGATAGTGCATCTGAGCGAAAGCCTCAAAGCTCGGCTCAACCTCTAGCATCTCAACAGCGGCAACATACCCCAGGATATTCACCCAAGAGTTGGGGGAAAGTTGCCAGACACCTAGCTGGTATCCATCTAAAATTCTCTCCACAGCCGGATGGAGAGGGAATCTAGGACCAGCTTGAATGGCTACTTCATAGCAGCCAAAACATTCGTCCCTATAACTTGACCCTTCTGGCAAGACTATGGTGTCCTCAGCATCCGAGACGCTTATAATGAAACCATGTCCCATGACATGGTCAACTCTGAATTTCCATACTTCGTCATCCATAGCCTTCTGCTTGCTAGCGGGGACGTGGTGGTATTAGGTAGCATACTGCTCTCGGCGATGGGCTTGGACCATCCCTCTCCCATCTCTGCGGAGAGGGAATATCTCGTTGTCTCTAGCCGAGAGCGCTTTTCATCAGAGTCCACAGAGATTCTGCTAGAAGTTGACAGCTCCGATTTGTCGTCAGAGTTATCGGACCTAACGTTCGAATGAGAGGCCTGATGAACAGAGCCAGAGACATCACTCCCTAACTCCTCCCCTGATCCTTGCAAAATCGAATCACTGGGGGTACTTGGAGTACCAGGTGGCAGATCATAAATTTCACTAACAAGCGCCCCAAAGGAGCCATCCCGATTTCGCTACTTGGATGTTTGTTTTGTTCTAGCCATGGTGTCCTGCAAAGACATAGAGACGGTCGGATTCGGGGAAGTTCGCAGTCCAAGAAGGGGCAGTCGGCACTCCTAGTTCTAGATTCAGCCGTCCTCGGTGAAAGCATTTTCAAAAGAAAAGAAGCAAAATTAAAATAAAAAGAGAGAAAAGCAGGCGGTTACCTAAGATTTGAAGGCACTGAGAATGATTGAAAGGTATTGGTCGGCTTTAGAAACAGACGGACAAGTTCCAGGCAGCAGGTGCTTTTCTTAGAAAAAGACAAATTCTCTCAATGTCAAAGATTCTCTCTCGAAGACTTTCTCGAAAACGTGCGAAAGTGAGAGTGGGGTGAAAACTATTTATAAAGGGGTGAAAATTTGGGAGTCAACCCTAATTTTACCCCGGAAGGTGAACAGTAAAAACTCTTTACCAATGTTCAAGTGACACCTGTCACAGGCGCCACGTGGCACGCCACATCACCCTTTTGAGAAGCAAATGATTTGGGTATTTTTACCCTGCCACATGGACCAACCATAGCGTGACACGTGTCACCCTAGGGACAGCCCAAAGTGGACCTACCAGGGCTAGACACGTGGCAGGCAGATACCCCATATGGAATTAGCGGCCTTCAAGGCCCAATTCCTAGACCGCCCTAAAACGGCGCAGCCTAGTAGTCCTAGGGTTCCGTAACCTAAGACATGGGCACAAATCCCAAGGACCTTATAAATAGGGAGATTCCTCCCCATTTCGGGGGCACGTTCAATCATTACTTCACTTATTATTCTCGAAAACAGAGAAAACACCTAATCTCGAAACCCGAGAAGATATTTACTTTTCTGCACTCTTTTACTCCGACCTTTACTAACTTCATCGTCGGAGGCGGAACTCCGACCAACCGGAGCTTCCGTGGTTTTGCAGGTACAGGTGACCGGAATCCAGTCTTGGTGACGTAACTCTCCCAAGGGACACAGAAAACCCTGAAACATCATTGTTAATACAATAGTACTGTAAATGGTTAAATTGTACTTAATTAAGTAAAAATTAAAATTACTTTTGTCAAATTAAGCAAATCGAATTTGAAACCCTGTGTAGATAAAGAAAGAACGGAAAGGGAATTTGATTATGGTTGTGAAATCATGCTATTGGAGTATATGGTATAATAACTAGTTGTAATGGTACTAAGATGACTATAATGATATAATTAAAACTTGAAAATTAAGTGATAATTTATGGTCCCATCACCTTTTATTGGACTAAGTTACCATGTAGGGTTTCGTAGTGATCCGACACTACGCGGAAGGAAACCCCCCAAGACCCGCCCCTTAATTAAAGCAATTATCAAGCATAATAAACTTAATCAAACAAGACTAAGAACAAGAATTATACCTTTGTTGTGTGCTTCGCTCCCGAAGAGCTCTTACTTCAAAATCCTGAAACCACAAGATCTCCGACAGATCGTACCCTCAACCTGACCTGAGCGTCCTAAGTCTTGAAGGTTAGTCAAGACCCGGACAAAGAAAAACTATGAGTTTTACGAATCAAAGGTTTACTCTTAATTAGGAGTTGCCTTATTAATTCCACTCAAGGTTGTTCATTCCCAAATACCCAAGCTTGGTATTTATAGGGAAATGAACCCTTGGATATCAATCTCCCATCAATGTAGGAGAGTTTGTGAAATGATAATTATTCAATTCTAAAATTAAATGATTAATCAATTCAATCACAAATCGACACATGGCACAATAATAGAGAAAGCCAAGTGAGGACCAAAGGCTTGGGGGGGACCATTGCCTTGATCCCCAAGCCATTGCTCCAAGCAATGGTCCCCACATGCAAAACCGGCTCAAACAAGGGTTGTTGGGCTGCTGCCAGCTAGCAGTGCCAGCCAGCCCAGCCAGCTAGCACCAGCCTGCCCAGCAGCCTCGCATGCTTGGTGCTGGGCGATGCTAGGCGCTGGTGTCGGCCTTCGCATCTCTCGCAGCACCTCTCGCACACCATTGTTAGCATAGCCAGCATGCGTGCTGCTAGCGAGCCACGCATGCTGACCCCCTTTTGCCTCGCACTATGCGCATCAGCCTCGCAGCATATGCACTAGCCACGCACCATGCATCGCACCACGCACTACTCGCACGCATCAGCCATGCACCTCACGCAAATGCGCCACACGCAATGCTAGCCCAGCCAGTGCACCTACACACGCAAGGGCCTAGCATGCGTGTTGGGCGATGCTGCCAGGTGCCCCTTTCACTAACACACATCAGCCAGTGCCTAGCACTGCTATGCTTGGTGGGAGGCACGCACACACGCACATGCACATGCGCTAGTGCCTAGCACTGCGATGGCTGTGCTTGGTGCTTGTGTGGCCCTGCCATGCGCACCTAGGCATCCAGGCTAGAACGCTGCTAGCTGCGATGGGCTGCTTGGTGCTTGTGGTGCTTGCGATAGGTAGCCATGGCACACCTAGGCTGCGATGGTGCACCTAGGCTGCGATTGTGAACCTAGAGCTTGCGATGGGCTGGCATGGCACGCCTAGGCTGCGATGGTGCACCTAGGCTGCGATGCTACGCCTAGGCTGCACCTAGCCATGCTAAGTGCATTCTAGCCCGAACTAGCCTAGCATCCACATGGCTAGGCTAGTGTGGTGCTAGGGCTATGTTCATACTTGTCGCTTAGTGATTTTGCGACGCTTGGTCTCGATGCCCTAGGCTCGATATCCGACGTCCGTATTCGTAAAACTCTATCGACTCATTAAATCCTTTCGGATTAATTCGTCGTCTCTGATCGGTGATTCGATTGGGTTCGACCCGAAGGGTTTAGTTAAGATTAAGCTGTAATATCAATTGTACCTCGATAGTACTAATCGGAAGCGGCCTCCACCTAGGCATTCCGATCGCTTGATCTTACTGAAGAATTAACTCTGTAATAGTTCTTAACCCTCTATCGGAAGAATACACTTGTTGGAAGGACACCATTCCTTTCAATCTCTCACTTGTCCTTCCGGACAAGTGTGCATACAGTGTATAGCCCATTTCCTATGTCTCTTAATGTTTATTCGTGAACTATAAGGTAAGATTCATCGTCATCCTTATTACTTTCAGAAGTGTTTCTCGATCTCCGAGTTCGAATGTCAATAAGAAGATGATTTCTAAAATCCATCTGAGCACGGCCATGCATTTTCACAGTCTCGCTCTTCGAGCGGCCTTGTAAACAACAAAACATTGTCCCTATTGCTAATAGGGGGACAATCCCAGTCTTGCATTGTAAGTTCATCTTACTAAGAGGACTTAGTCTCCTGAGTGTTCCCGTTATGATCCCTAGTTACGGCAGACGTTAGGAAACATCAAAGAGTCTAGTACTCAAACAAGAAAACTTCACAATACTCATGGTCGGAGGAAACAGGTTCTGATAGTCATAATGAGAAATGTACTTATGACAATTTTAAAATTTCTTAAAGTACTCTCATAGGTTTTATCCAGTACAGTTCCAAACTGTACCTGTGCAAATGATTTATGACTGTCACGTCCTGGCAGCACAAGAAACGGTGTTGTAAATCATACTACACACTAATCTATGGCGGTCATCAATCGTTCATCTTTTAGATGACCTCGATTAGGGACAATTTTCGATTTAAACATTCAATGTTCACTTAACAGGTGTTTCTTTATCCAAGACATGGTCTTGATACCCTGTTTTGAATATTTCCGTAAATCGAATAGACTCATTATTTAATTCTAAACCACAATTAAATAGTAATGGAGTGAATGATAATTTTGCACAAAAATTAATTACTCCATAAATGAATGGTTTTAATACAGTGTTTTACATTAAAACTACCAGTTTAATTAAAACACATGTATAGGGAGTTTCAAAGCCAGTCTCCAACATGCTTGATTTCCATCGCCTCAATGTGCTTGTTGTGTTTTACCTGAGGCAGCGGTTTAGTCAAGGGATCGGCCACATTATCATCTATGCCAATCTTACAAATTCTGATTTCACCTTCGAATTTCCATTCCCTTATCATGTGAAATCGCCTTTGCACGTGTTTGACCTTCTGGTGTTCTCTAGGCTCCCTAGCCTGAGCGATAGCTCCATTGTTATCACAATAGAGGTTTATTGGCCCCTTGATTGAGGGTACAACACCAAGTTCGTTGATGAACTTGCGAATCCAAACAGCTTCCTTGGCAACTTCTGAAGCGGCCAAGTACTCGGCTTCAGTTGTAGAGTCTGTAGTGGTGCTCTGCTTGGCATTCTTCCAGCTGAACGCTCCTCCATTCAGACAGAATATGTACCCCGATTGTGACTTGAAGTCGTCTCTGTCTGTCTGGAAGCTAGCGTCGGTGTAACCTTCAACTACCAGTTCTTTGTGTCCTCCATACACCAGGAACAACCAATCCAATACGCCTCTCCTGGGTTCGATTGGTATCGGCTCGTTGCACTCAGGGCATACGATACATCTCGCCTTGTACATATCATGGCATACATGATCGATCCGATTAGCGAAGCATATGGGATCTGATTCATTCTTTCTCGCTCAAAAGGTGTCTGTGGACACTGTTTCTTGCTGAGACTTATGCCATGGGACATGGGTAAATGCCCTCTCTTGACATTCTCCATGTTGAATCGAGCCAGTACCTTATTAATGTAAGTACTTTGGCTTAATCCAATCATCAAGATCTATCTCTATAGATCTTGATGCCCAATATGTACTGTGCCTCTTCTAAGTCCTTCATTGAAAAGCACTTTACCAACCAGCCCTTTACGGACTCCAGTAATTTTGTGTTGTTTCCAATGAGAAGTATGTCATCAACATAGAGGACTAGGAATGCAATATCACTCCCATTGAACTTCTTGTATACACAAGATTCATCTGGATTCTTGATAAAACCAAACCTGCTAATGGCTTCATCAAATCGCAGATTCCAACTTCTGCAAGCTTGCTTTAGTCCATAAAAGGACTTCTTCAACTTGCAAACCTTTCCAGCGTTGCCTGGATTGACAAAACCTTCTGGTTGTGTCATATACACAGTTTCTTCCGAAATTCCATTAAGGAAGGCGATTTTGACATCCATTTGCCATATTTCATAATCGTAATATCCAGCAATCGCTAGGATGATCCGGACGAATTTTAGCATTGCAACTGGTGAAAAAGTTTCATCATAGTCAATCCCATGGATTTGTCTATAACCTTTTGCCATCAGTCTAGCTTTGTATATTGATACATTTCCATCCTTGTCTGTCTTCACTTTGAAGATCCATTTGCAACCAATGGGTATATAACCCTCGGGCAAATTCACCAAGTCCTAGACTTGATTTGCAGACATGGAGTCCATCTCAAATTTCATGGCCTCTTGCCATTTTGCAGATTCGGGGCTCGTCATAGCTTGCTTGTATGTCGCCGGCTCATCTCCATCCATGACTAGGATGTCCTGATCATCGGTTAAGATGATACCGAGGTATCTGTCTGGTTGAGATCTTTGTCGTTGCGACCTACGTAGGGTAATCGGTTGAGCATTTTCATTGTCATTTGATTCTGACTAATCTTCTTAGATGCTTCCAAAGCATCTAGATTGTCAGTTTTGTCAGGTTGACATTGTTGCTCGTCCTCTCGAACTTCGTCGAGTTCGATTTTCCTCCCACTTGTCATTTTCGAAAGGTGTTCCTTCTCCAAAAAGACACAATCACGAGCAACAAATACTTTGTTCTTGGATTTATTGTAGAAGTAATACCCTTTGGTTTCTTTTGGGTATCCCACAAAGAAACACTTATCCGATTTGGGGTGAAGTTTGTCCAAAATTAATCGCTTGACATATGCTTCGCATCCCCAAATCTTGAGAAAAGACAACCTTGGAGGTTTCTTAGTCCATAACTCATATGGAGTCTTTTCAATAGCTTTTGACGGAGCTCTATTCAGTGTTAGTGCTGCAGTTTGTAGCGCATGTCCCCAGAAAGAGATAGGGAGTTCACTAAGACCCATCATTGATCGAACCATGTCTAACAAGGTTCGATTCCTCCGTTCAGAAACTCCGTTCCATTGAGGAGTTCCGGGAGGTGTCAACTCTGAAAGATTGCCATTTTCTTTCAAGTGATCGTCAAATTCATGGCTCAAATATTCGCCACCTCGATCCGATCGAAGTGCTTTAATTTTCTTGCCAAGCTGATTTTCAACTTCTTTCTGAAATTCTTTAAATTTCTCAAAAGATTCAGATTTATTCGACATCAAGGAGATATAGCCATATCTACTATAATCGTCGGTGAAAGTGATGAAATATCGGTAACCTTGTCTTGCGGGTGTACTCATTGTTCCACATACATCCGTGTGTATTAGACCTAATAAGTCACTTGCCCTTTCTCCCAACTTGGAGAATGGTTGTTTTATCATCTTGCCTAATAGACATCCTTCGCAATTTTCAAACGACTCTAAGTCGAATGAGTCAAGAACACCTTCTTGAAGATGTTTCTTGATGCGCTTGATGTTAATATGGCCAAGACGACAATGCCACAAGTAAGTTTGATTCGACTCGATGGTCTTAGCCCTTTTGGCAGTATTATCGATGTTATAAACCTGTTTGTCTAGTGAAAGCACATAAAGACCATTTTCTGAATGTGCCTTACCATATTAAACATTATCAAAATAAATAAAACAACTATTGTTTTAGATTCGAAATTCAAATCCTTTGGCATCCAACGCCGATATTGAAATAATGTTTTTGGTCACTCTTAGAACATGATAGCAGTTTTCAAATTCTAGAATAAGCCCTGAGGGCAAAGACAAACTGAGAGTTCCAACGGAGACGGCAGACATCCTTGCTCCATTGCCGACCCGAAGCTCGACCTCTCCCTTCTCTAGCCTCCTATTTATCCTTAGTCCCTGAGCATTGGAACAATGGTGTGAGCCATATCCGGTATCTAATACCCATGATGTTTTGCTAGTGAAGTTTAAGACTATAACGAAATACCTGATGAAGAAGCAACGTTGCCGTTCTTCTTATTTTCCTTGAATTTGAGGCAGTCCCGTTTCCAATGTCCCTTCTTCTTGCAGTAGAAACATTCAGAATCAGATTTAGAAAAGGCTGCCTTTTTGTCCTTGCTGCCCTTGGCAGATTTTGACTTAGGCGGAAACTTCTTCTTTTTCCCTTTGAAGCTCTTCTTTTTACCCGGACGTTTGAATGGCTTACCCTTCCTCACCATGAGCATGTCATGTTTGCCCTCATCCTTGAGGGTTTGCTCAGCTTGCTTCAACATACCATGAAGCTCGGTGAGGGTTTTCTCCATACTATGCATATTATAGTTCATTTTGAACTAATCATAGCCTTTGTGAAGCGAGTGGAGAATGAAGTTAATTTCCATTTCGGTTGAATACCCAGTATCAAGTCTTTCCATGTTCTTAAATAATCCAATCATTTTGAGGACATGTGGGCTGACTGGCTCTCCTTTCTTTAGCTTGCTCTCAAGGATCTGCCTGTGGGTTTCAAAACTTTCAGTTCGGGCCTGCTCTTGAAACATATTCTGAAGCTCAGAAATGATCTCAAAAGCCGTCTCCTTTTCAAAGAAAGTCTTTTGAAGGTCCGGAGACATGGTGGCCAACATGATGCATTTGACATCCCGATTGGCACTTTGCCATCGGTTAAGGGCAGCTTGAGTGACCTCCTCATTGGGAGCGTCGAGCATTTCCTCATCAAGGACGTATTCCTTTTGCTCCTGCATTAGTACAATGCGGAGATTTCTTTGCCAATAGGGAAAGTTTGGCACGCTCAACTTCTCCTTGTCGAGAATTGAGCAAAAAAGAGAATTGGTTGTTGTTTGAATTACTTGCAGACATTGTTCTACAATTGAAAGAATTTGAAGTGAAAAACCATTCATAAATCAATAAGTTGAAATTTAAAACGTTCATGCATATTCAATCTTATTGAACATTTTATCCACGCATTTATAAGAATGTCCCTTTTTGGCGAGAATAAAATGATTCCGAGATCCTAAAGATCAAGAAATGGTTAAGCATGCTTTGGCTTGTCTTAATCATTAAATATCTTAAGGTAAGCAATCCAATTGCTAATAGCTCCAAGCTACTCTCGGTTTGATAAAATGTCACATCTAATGCATTCTTGACATTTTATCTCTTTTGCCACGACATCTAAGGACTCCATACTGATATCGTTGAGCTTAACCAAGACAACTTGTATACCCAGTATACCTTACGTTCCTAGGGAAGTAGTGATGTCTCGCTTTGGCGTAGTCCAACACGTACGCGCATTAGTTCGGTAAGTGTTGTTCTTGGAACGGGAAATTTTTAGCTCAATATTATTAAGGGACCTAGGGTTTCTATGTTGGTTGATTTAAGTGAACTTAACTAATCATCGCAACATATAGAAATCCTAGACATGCATCTAGCAATCATATATATATAATAACAAAAATATATATAAGGCATAAAAATATATGCATTTGGCAACTAGCATGACCCCTTGAAATCTACAATTTCCATGGGTCTTCATTTTGGCTCGTCTTCATCGAAACGCCGTCTTGAGACATCTTGGCCAAAAATAAGATAAAGCTAGCTAGAACGACTAAGATTAATCTAAATGTACAAAAATACTTAACGGTTCGCAGACTGTATTTAGATTTACAAAAATACATAACGGAACGCAGTTCGTATTTTCTATCCTAGTTGGGCCCCACTAGTTGCCATTTTCAATAACCTGTTTTGAAAACAATCTTCCATTCACCCATTCACTATTTGTGAATGGCCCATGCAATTTTACGAAATACATAATTAAACACGCAAAACTAGTAACTAACTTAGGTGGTTAATCCGATTAACGCGCCTAATTAAAATAGTCAAAGTTGTTTAATCCATTATTTTTAAACGCAAAATGCTTACGCAATTAATTAAGCTCCCACTAAATTTCGCATCCACACTTAATTAATCCGATTAATTAAGTCGACATAACCTATAATTTGTCAAAATTTTGCAAAACCGAAAATCGAGGTTTTTAGCCTCGTTAAAATAATTACATAAAATATTTTAAAGACGGAATGCAAAAATCATAACCCAAATTTTAAGCAAAATGCCCCAACATAACCCTTTGAGGGTGCGCACCATGGCTGCTAAGCAGTCCATGGCATGGCGCCATGGTGCGTGGGTGAGGCCTGCTATGCCCAGCAAGCATCGCTGCTAGCCCAGTTACCTGCTAGCATGCTGCGCATGCTTGCTAGCACGCTAGTGCTTGCGAGCAACTTACGTGCTGGGCTGGCGCCTACTGATGCTAGCCATCATGCATAGGCAGCCCCTGCCTAGCCATTCCTACGCAATGCTACGCCCAGCCAGCTCCCTGCCACACAGCCACACGCATCATCATAGCACACCCCTGTGCGCACCATAGGCATCCACATGTGGGTTGCTAGGCAGCCCGGCTAGCCTTGGTGGCGCTTAGGTGTTCTTGCCTTAATTTGCGTGCAAATTCTCGAAATTTAATTCCGATTTGTGTGTGACAATAATTAATTCTGAATTACATTTTAGAATCAATTTGAGGAAAAATAAAATAAAATAAAAATAAGTCCCACTTAAATAAAATTTATTTTATTGGTGCACAAGCCTAAATTATTCAAAAAAAATTATTTTGAACAAAATTAGGTCTTACTTTATGCTTAAAATAAAATGAGCTATGTCCATAATTAATCTTGCCAATATGCAAATTAACAATGGGTTTGACAAATGGGATTTTGAAAAATAAATTAACCATCCAATGATAAAATTTTCCAACTTTTATACTTGTGTAAAATACCAAGAACATCTTCCAATATGAAGATTAATCAAATTTTACTCACAAGTAATTGAACTTGATAGATTTTAATCAACCAAACATGAAAAATCCAACCTTTGTTCCACATGGAATTTAGGGTTAGGGTTCCAATCATTTAAACCTTTAAAGATTAGAACTTCAACATTATAAGAACTTAAAATTACAAGATCACAACAAGCTTCACATTTTATTGCAATTTATTTGCAAAATTTGTGAAAAACAAGTTTATGTGAAAAGTGGCATATCAACTTAAGCACTAATAAAAAATCCATTATTATGCTTAAGGATATTTTAAAACCAGTAGATTAGTGATGCAAAAGTGCATTTAATATAACCTTGTAATGCTTTCATTAATCAAGGATTAAAAAGAATTAAAATTTTCGTTGAAAAACGAAAAAAACCCAGAAAAAATGGGTTTCTGGTTCGAATTTGGCTTCTGGACAGTTCTAAAAGGGTTGAATCTGTTCCAGAATGTCGATTCCACCCAAAAATCACTATTTTTGAGCCAAAATCTTGTTTCGGCAGCCAAATCGAGAATAAAATCGAGTTTTAAAATTAATTAAAACGAGCATCTAATCTAATTAGAAGAACATGAACCAGAAAAATAAATTCTTTTAAAACACCTTAATTAAAAATTAATTTCAAAAATTAAAAGGAGCGTGGCTCTGATACAATTGTAGGGTTTCGTAGTGACCCGACACTACGCGGAAGGAAACCCCCCAAGACCCGCCCCTTAATTAAAACAATTATCAAGCATAATAAACTTAATCAAACAAGACTAAGAACAAGAATTATACCTTTGTTGCGTGCTTCGCTCCCGAAGAGCTCTTACTTCAAAATCCCGAAACCACGAGATCTCCAACGGATTGTACCCTCGACCCGACCCGAGCGTCCTAAGTCTTGAAGGTTAGTCAAGACCCGGACAAAGCAAAACTATGAGTTTTACGAATCAAAGGTTTACTCTTAATTCGAGTTGCCTTATTAATTCCACTTAAGGTTGTTCATTCCCAAATACCCAAGCTTGGTATTTATAGGGAAATGAACCCTTGGATATCAATCTCCCATCAATGTGGGAGAGTTGGTGAAATGATAATTATTTAATTCTGAAATTAAATGATTAATCAATTCAATCATAAATCGACACATGGCACAATAAAAGAGAAAGCCAAGTGAGGACCAAAGGCTTGGGGGGGACCATTGCCTTGATCCCTAAGCCATTGCTCCAAGCAATGGTCCCCACATGCAAAACCGGCTCAAACAAGGGCTGCTAGGCTGATGCCAGCTAGCAGTGCCAGCCAACCCATGCAGCTAGCACCAGCCTGCCTAGCAGCCTCGCATGCTTGGTGTTGGGCGATGCTAGGCGCTGGTGCTGCCCAGTGCTAGGCGTTGGTACTGCTCAGTGCTAAGCGCTGGTGCTGGCCTTCGCATCTCTCGCAGCACCTCTCGCACACCATTGCTAGCATAGCAAGCATGTGTGCTGCTAGCGACCCACGCATGCTAGCCCCCTTTTGCCTCGCACTATGCGCATCAGCCTCCCAGCACATGCACTAGCCACGCCCCATGCATCGCACCACGCACCACGCACTACTCGCACACGCATCAGCCATGCACCCCACGCACATGCGCCACACGCAATGCTAGCCCAGCCAGTGCACCTACGCATGCAAGGGCCTAGCATGCGTGCTGGGCGATGCGGCCAGGTGACCCTCGCACTAGCACACATCAGTCGGTGCCTAGGACTGTTATGCTTGGTGCGAGGCACGCACATACACATGCACATGCGCCAGTGCCTAGCACTGCGATGGCTGTGCTTGGTGCGTGTGTGGCCATGTCATGCGCACCTAGGCATCCAGGCTAGCACGCTGCTAGCTGCGATGGGCTGCCTGGTGCTTGTGGTGCTTGCGATAGGCTGCCATTGCACGCATAGACTGCGATGGTGCACCTAGGCTGCGATGGTGCGTCTAGGCTACGCCTAGAGCTTGCGATGGGCTGCCATGGCACGCCTAGGCTACGATGGTGCACCTAGGCTGCGATGGCACGCCTAGGCTGCGCCTAGCCATACTAAGTGCATGCTAGCCCGAACTAGCCTAGCATCCACATGGCTAGGCCAGTGTGGTGCTAGGGCTATGTTCATACTTGGCGCTTTATGATTTTGCGACGCTCGGTCTCGACGCCTTAGGCTCGATATCCGACGTCCGTATTCGTAAAACTCTGTCGACTCATTAAATCCTTTCGGATTAATTTGTCGTCTTAGATCGGTGATTCTTTTGGGTTCGACCCGAAGGGTTCAGTTAAGATTAAGTTGTAATATCAATTGTACCTCAATATTACTGATCGGAAGCGGCCTCCACCTAGGCATTCCGATCACTTGATCGTAATAAAGAATTAGCTCTGTAATAATTCTGAACCCTCTATCGGAAGAATACACTTGTTGGAAGGACACCATTCCTTTTATACCATTATTCCCTTAATATGTACCTATAGATACATAATAATACTCCTTCTAAAACCTCTTTCTTGTTGCTGTTAAAGTACAGTAAAACTTTTAAAGACGTAGAGTTAATAAACAATAGGACAAGCGCTAAATCGGTCACACAATTTAGGCTCATTCAAACACATTTATAACAAATACCTCACTCAAACAAGTACAATGGCAAGCAAGGGTTCGATCCACAGAGAACGGGAATCAATTGCTAAATAATCTTAACGCTCAAGCTAAATCGAAATCAAGGTATGAGTGGTGATTAACTAACAAACTACAACTAAAGGTTGAATTCAAGGGATTAAAACACTAGGGGAATGGGATTCACTCAACCAATAGCAATTAGGCGAATAGGGGGGAATAAGGATAATGGAATAACAAAGACCACATGCAAGACCAACATCAAACGATATGAAAACAACTCAAATTACTAAGCTTAGATCCCTCATTAACTTAGCAACAAAAGATACATAATCATATTGCAATAGGTAATGAAACATTCTACTCACATTTCCATGTCGAACCAAACATTTCATGCCATCAAGTTCAATAATCTAGGTTAATTACTCCTATCATGAAGAACTAACAAGCAATCCCATATAATCAAATAATCTAGGCTAAAATTCTGAAAATAAATCTTGAAATTTGCTTCTACAAATGATTAGATTTTGAGAGTTTCTAAAACTAAATCAACTAATTTAATGAACTAAGGTGCTAACTAAGAGAGTTTTTGCTGAAAACTATTCTATTGTTTTTCTTCCCCCAAAAACGATCTAAAAAGGACTTTAAATAGTCTGTACAAAATTGGCCGAGATCTGGAAAAGGTCCGACCGAACTCTGGGTAGGTTCGGTCGGACTCAGGGTAGGTTCGGTCGAACTCTGGGTAGGTTCGGTCGAACCTCCCTGATCCTTGTTTGGTCGAACTTTTGAGGTTTGACCTCTCCTGCAAAATAGCTGAAAACTGGTTTAAAACTGCCTTCTTTGCACCTTAGAGGTTCGGTCAAACTTTTCAAAAGTTTGACCACACCTAGGTTCGACCGAACCTTTCAGAGGTTCGGCCACACCTGCTCTTGCACTTCCTTTTCTTGCTTCCTCTCCTTCTCTTTTGCTCCTCTTGCCTTTGTCCATGGCTTCCATACTTGGCCAAGGGGCCTCCCACCGTGCATAGGACCGCCATGGAACCTGCAAACGATAGCAAAGTTCACGAGAGCATGGGGATGATAAAATAATGCATAAAGATTATCAAAATAAGCGCAAATAAGCATTACTTTTCATCAACACATAAAGAATCCATAAGAGGATAAATAAGGTGGAAAAACCTAAGATAAATAGGAGGAAAAAGACCTAAATACTACCCCTAAGAGTGACATAAATGTCAAATGTCACTCATCAAACTCCCCCACGCTAAGACTTTGCTCGCCCTCGAGCAAAGCAAGGAAAATGAACAAGGGAGAAAGATTTAGTTATTCAAACAAGCAAGGAACAAAAGAAAAACCGAAATTGCTTTTAGCAAAAGCAACAAGCCATTTAAACCCCAAGGTCGCCGATGAGGACGAGTTGTGATCTCGTGAGGGTTTCCAAAGAGCATTCCCCATAACTCTTACAAAATTGTGTTCAAAACAAACCAAAAACAAGGTAAAGAGAAACAACAAATCCAACATAAATCATAGCCAAATCGAGCTTTTGGAGATAACAAACATGAATGAATGCCAAACTTTCTGAGTAGTAAAAGTGAGCATGCAAGGGGATGCCGAAGGTTGATTGAAGGATAAGTCATGCTAAGCATAGAGAACTCAAACATGCACCACTCCCCCCGCATTCCATACAATCTTACCGCATTCTCTCATCTAGATTCAAATCTGCCCTTGGAGATAGCATCAAGTGACTCCTCGAAGGAGCCGGAACAAAGATAAAACACTACAAAATAGAGGAACCCGACATCTCACCAAGTCATGCCTTCTCCATATGCTTGAGATCCAGCTCCCTCCACCGACTAGTGACACAACCAACCTAGGTCAAAAGGGCATTGAAAGGGTTGTAACGTTGGCTAGGGGGTAAGGGTGTGGCAAAATTTGGAAATTGGTGCTTAGCCTAACCGTGAAGCAAAGGGTGATCAAGCCTCTTTTTCAAAATCAATCATCTACCAATTCTCAAACTACGTTGCCACAAACTTGAACTACATTGCCAAACACTTTTGAGCTTTCGTTTTCCTCTTACATCTTCATTCATCAACTCTCCCCTTTTTATTATTTTTTTTTCTTCTTTTTTTTTTCTTTTTTTTCTTTTTTTTCTCTTTTTTTTTCAGCATGGAAGGCTTTTTCTAGGATTTACATTTGCTTTTCTTGAACACATATTCACAAAATCACTACTTCACTTTTCAATTAGAACCATTCCCTTCCAAATTTCAAATCAAAACTACAATAAGCTCTCATGGCTAGAGCTTCACGATTCTAAGGGTGAAAGTAAAACAAAAGGGCCATGGGCTTGCAATGTTCTATAATCAAGTAGGGGAAGACTCAACATGGTAAGGGCAAATGCAACCAAAAATACAAAAGATAATAAAAATAAAAGCTAATACTAGAAAACAAAAATAGTCACCGAATGAAGAATGCCTTTGTCATTCATAGGTTAGTTCGGTCTCGATCTCGGGAGCCAGACGCCAAGTTCTAGATCTAAGCATGCCTTGGTGAGGATCCTACGCCGCTCATACAAGTAATGTTGGAGGCTTGAACAATAAAGCTCACATCGGGTTACAAAAACCATCTCTAGGGCTTCAAATCCCTTAATGAGAGCAACACCTTCTTACCACAAACAATTGAATTTGGGTTCGATGGGCCTTACGAGTTCTAGAACAACTACCTTAGCATGAACATGTCCTAGAGTCAACCAATGGCAATTCCGAAGCATGCAAACTTATAACACTCAAGAAGCAAAGCATTCAAACACACGAGTCAACATTATTATGCTCGAAATGAAAATGAAACAACTAATCTTTTCGTGGTTTGCCTTGAACAAAAAGGAAAATCTTTTTCATTTTTCACATTTTTCAATTTTTTTATTTTTTTTTATTTTAAGACAAGGAGTACAAGAGAGATAAGAGGCTAGTAAACATATAATTCCCAATCGACAAACAAAGATCGTTCGACATCAATACCAACGATCACCAGATTCCGTGGAATCAAATGCAAACAACCTCGAACAATCAACTCCATCCTAGTCTAAACTAACTATGCACACAAAGAAAAATAAAGGAAAGTAGGGAAAGATCTCACCAAATGCTGCTTGAAATAGAACACAAGACAAGTATTGCGATCTCACCAAGGTTTCTGGAGCTTGAGTTGCTCCTTATTCCATCTTTTTGTGCTTCCGTTTTCAAGATACAAGGAAAGTGAGCCAAAAGAAAAGAAACACTACAAATATACAAAGAAAAGTTAGTGAACAAAAGAAAAAGACTAGAATTATAAACAAAAGAAAATGACTAACAAAAGGCTATTTACAAAATTTGGATTAAGGGATTTGGATTTTGGGATTTCGATTATGGGATCAAGAGAGAAGAGGGAAAAACAACTTTAATTTTTTTTTTTTTTTCAAATGAAGCTTCATAAAATCATCATCATAAGAATATAACCAACCAAAAATCATCACTAACTACACTAAATTCATTATCCTTGATGGTTCTCCATATGCACAAGCTACCGTCCTACCACACTACCCTCCTATGTACACTTCAACCAAAAGGAACATCCTCCCCTACGCTAGTCTTTTGCACGTCTCGAGCAAAAGGAAAAGGCATGAAAATCCGGGGGAAAAAGGGAAGGAGAGAACCCTCATTGGGGGTTTCTATCCTCCCGTTCCTTAGGAGGGTTCATGAAATCAAACCCGGGGCGATCCATGAATGGATGGAAGGGTTGGTTAAAGTTCTCATAGGGCCACCCTTGTATACCCCAACCACCATCAAAAGGATTCGGGGTTGATGGACTTGCCGGATCATAGGCGTAGTCACACCCACCCGGCCGATAAGGGTTGTATGGTGGGGTACCAACACGTTGGGATGGGTCGATAGGACCTTCCCAATAAGCATAGGTGTTGGGGGTGGGGTTTTGAGGGTCATAGGGGTCCCAATGTGGAACCGGACCCTCTTGAAGCTGGTGGTAGGGATAGTTAACATAGGGCTTTGAACGCCCGCTTGCACAAGACTATCATAGTTCATCCTTGCGTAGTACCCCCATTGTTCATAGAATCTTGATTATCATGACGAATACCATCAAGGGTACTACACAAGGCACTCATATCAAAAGGAGAAGAGGAAGAAGAAGAATTTGTCTCACCTCCCCCACTAGGGGGGGGGGGAATGGGATGCTCCATTTAGTAGACCGGTTGAGGGTGAGGGATTGCACCGCGGACTTGATTTTTCCTTAATTCATCGGGGATGAATTTCCGCGCAATCTTCCACCTTAGCGGGTTGGAAGGGTCTACCGAAGTGTGAGGGGGATCCGGGAGGACACACCATTCTTCTCCATTATCAACCAAGAGGATAAATTTGCGATTATGGGTGGTGTAGATGAAGCGTTGGTTGCGGAGAGCAACAATAGAAAGAGCATAAGGAGGGTAGTCGACGACCTCTTCTTCTTTGTTTTGGAGCACATGGGGGAGAAAATCAATTTGGTCCTTGTAAGCTCCACCATTCAAGGAAAGGGAAATGAGGGTGATCATGCCCCCCATGTGTATCTCATCACCAAGCCGCCCATCTCGAGTGTCCAACAATCTCGAGATAAAAGTGGTGGAGCATTTAAACTTTAAACGCTGAGGATTGTCGGCCAAGTAAAGGAAAGCTACCTCATCTTTCACCATAGAGCCGAGGTTTTCCTTGAAGAATACGGCATACTGAAAGAGCCGGGCAAAGTATCTCAAAGCAATATGGATGATGTTGTTGACCTTTGCGGTGTTAGTGCGAAAGATGGGCTTGGTGGAGATGCTCCGCCACCATTCTTGTTCATTATAGGGGATGCAACACATTGAAGTCATATCGGAGGGTCGATGCAACCCGGTTGCTTGCCAATGGAAGATCTCATTGAGCTCACTCTTGGTTAGGGAATGGTCTTCGTTGAACATACGAAAGTGAAGAATAATTTAAGATTCATTCCCTTCATCATCTTCTTCAATGACTTCCTTGCGGAGGGAAGCAAGGAACTCCAATGTGACGCGCTCATAGGTGTGAGCGTGGAGGTCAATGAACTCGCCCCAACCAAAGTTTTTTGCAAGCCGGACTACTTCATCCATGATGCCAAGCTTTCTTAAGGTGTTCCTGCAGAAGAACCTTGTAGATCGTATAGGACAGTCTATGAGGGTTTTATAGACATCCCAAAAGTGGTTGTTCGGAGCGATGATGCCATGATCATTGATGCCGGGTGGAGGTGGAAAATTGGACGATGAAGATTTACCCATCCGCTTCCTCTTGGACTTGCTTTTGCCAAAAAGATGCATTGTGAATCTACAAAAATCGCCAAGAATTAACATTAGGAAGATTCAAGCCAAAAGGAGACACAAGAAGCTCGCCGAGATAAAAAGTGTGTGCAATGAGAGTAAAAGCCATGAGCTTTGAAATAGATGTAGATGGTAACAACAATACAATTCAAGGCATTAATGGACACTTATAAACCAAGGCATGAGCTAAAAATCCGATGGCAATCAAATGCAAATTCTAAGAAAACCTAGGCGAAATTGGGCATGATGTCCCCTAAAATTCATGAAATTCACTCAAAACTCATCAAAATCAAACCAAGAACAATGAGTAATAGTCACAAAATTCCATCCAACTCAAGAATTTCTCAATCAAAATGTAGCATGAACAACCTAGTGCAAGATTAACACATTCAAGCAAACAAATTGAAATCATGAAAAACCAGTCATGCATGCATATTCATCATGAAACAAGTTCTACTATCAACAACCAACCAATTACAACAAGGAAATCCCAATAACCACTTAAATCAAACAAGCCATGACTAAGAATTTCAATTATACCACAAATCATACTTGAACATGTAAAACATGGTAAAACTAAGAGAAATTGAAGAAATGAACTTGCAAAAGCTAGAATAATTATACCACAATTGATTGGAAGCAAGTAGAAATCAAGAAGTTTCAAGTCACTCAAACCCTAGAAATTTGGGAAAAATTGAGGAGATTGTAGGAACTGATAGTAGATGTTAATGAAGTGAGGAAGGAAAAAGATTGGAGTGATTCTTATGGAGATTTGAGGTTGAAGGAGGGGTGACAATGGAGCATTAGAGTGAGAAGGAGAAGAGAAGAGAGAGAGAGAGAGAGAGCCGAATGTATGAAGTAAGAGTGAGAAAGCAGCGGCTCAAGCTTATTAATTCTGGGCAAGTTCGAAAAAGGTTCGGTCGGACCTTAAGAGGTTCGGTCGGAACAACATAGGTTCGACCAAACTTTTGAAAAGTTCGGTCGAACTTCCTGATTTTCCAGAATCTGACAGTTTTTAGCCTATTTTGAGTTCTAGGGGAGGAGCGGCCGAACTCTTGGGTGGTTCGGTCAAACTTTTGCAAAGTTCGGCCGAATCTTTTTGGAGTTTGGTCGAACACCCCTAAAATCCTCAATTCTGAGAATTTGCATAAAATTTCCCCTCAAGACACACTCAAATACCACACAATCATGCATAAGGTACATGGAAAATGCATTCCTTTTTAAGGCAAGACAAACAAGAATACCAACACAAACCAAATACACATAAAACCATCAATCCAAAGTTGTGAAAGAAGAAAAGAAAACATCAAGGAAATAGAATAGAGGAGGGTTAGAAACTTGGGTTGCCTCCCGGAAGCGCTTTTTTAACGTCACTAGCTTGACGTACTTCATGCTCAAAAGATGAGATTACATTGCAACACTTCAATTAGACCAACATGAGCACGCTCATAGTAAAGCTTGAGGCGATGCCCATTGACCTTGAATGACCTCGATCCATCTAAATCATTAAGTTCAACGGCTCCATGGGGAAAAACCTTTTTTATGGTGAAGGGTCCACTCCATCTAGACATGAGTTTACCGAGAAATAGTTTCATCCTTGAATTGTAAAGCAACACCTTATCACCAACATTGAAGGTCTTCTTTTCGATTTGCCGGTCATGCCACTCCTTTGACCGGGTTTTGTACAAGCTTGCACAATCATACGCATCCATCCTTAGTTCCTCTAACTCATGCAAGTCTAGCCACCTTTGTTCACCCGCACTTGCCAAATCAAATTTGATCTTTTTGATAGCCCATTGAGCACGGTGTTCAAGTTCAACCGGAAGGTGACAAGACTTACCATATACAAGCCGGTAGGGGGTAGTGCCGATGGGGGTTTTGAAAGCGGTTCTATAGGCCCAAAGGGCATCATCTAGCTTGTCCGACCAATCTTTTCTATTTCTAGCTACTGTTTTCTCAAGAATCACCTTGATTTGATGATTGGAAACCTCCGCTTGCCCACTTGTTTGTGGGTGATAAGTCGTGCCAAAGCGTTGATGGACCCATTCTTCCTCAACATCTTTTGAAACACATTATGAACAAAATGAGAGCCATTGTCACTTACGACCGCTCTTGGGACCCCAAATCTAGGAAATATGACCTTTTTGAACAATTTCATCACAACTTTGTGGTCATTTGTTGGGGAGGAAATTGCTTCAACCCACTTTGAAACATAATCGACCGCCACAAGTATATATTGATTCCCACTAGATGAGGGAAAAGGTCCCATGAAATCAATGCCCCACACATCAAAAACTTCAAGCTCAAGAATTGGTTGTTGCGGCATCTCATTTCTCCTTGTTATATTGCCGGTTCTTTGACATGAGTCACAAGTCTTTACAAACCCCCAAGCATCCTTGAATATATGAGGCCACCACAAGCCACTTTGCAACACTTTCAACGCTGTTTTGTTGGCCCCCATGTGGCCTCCACAAGGATCAGAATGGCACATCTTCAAAACATTTTGCATCTCTTCATCCGGGACACATCTACGGAGTAAACCATCTACTCCTCTATTGTAGAGAATGGGGTCATCCCATATATAGTGTCTTGCATCTCTTTTGAGCTTCTTCCTTTGGTTCTTGGAGGAATCGGGAGGAAATTCCCCACATGCAAAATAATTCACCAAGTCGGCGAACCAAGGAAGATTTTTTTCATTCAATACATAGAGAACATCATCCTTCAATTCATCGCAAATGGGAGCCCCATCATCATAGACTTGCATGTTCTCTAACCGGGATAGATGATCCGCGACCACATTTTCGGCCCCTTTCTTATCACGGATTTCAACATCAAATTGCTGGAGTGATAGCACCCAACGAAGAAGACGAGGCTTGGACTCTTTCTTTGCCACAAGGTACCTAATAGCCGCATGATCGGTGTAGACAATAGTTTTGGAACCAATGAGGTAGTTCCAAAACTTCTCAAAAGCATGTACCACGGCAAGAAACTCCTTTTCCGTTGTGGTGTAGTTGCGTTGGGCTTCGTTCAAGGTCTTGGACATATAGTAGATCACATGAAGTCTCTTTTCAACTCTTTGTCCAAGCACACCCCCAATAGCTACATCACTAGCGTCACACATAAGCTCAAAGGGCAAATCCCATCTTGGCCCTTGCACTATAGGAGAAGAGATCAAAGCTTCTTTCAACTTGTTGAAGGCGCGGAGGCATTCCTCATCAAAGAAAAAATCGGCTTCTTTTTGAAGGAGGGCATTTAGGGGTCTAGCAATGAGGGAGAAATCTTTGATGAACCTCCTATAGAACCCCGCATGCCCCAAAAAGGATCTCACTAACTTTACATTGATTGGGGGTGGCAACTTCTCTATCACTTCTACTTTTGCCTTGTCCACTTCAATCCCCTTGTTTGAGATTTTGTGCCCAAGAACGATTCCTTCTTCTACCATGAAATAGAATTTTTCCCAATTCAAAACCAAGTTGACCTTTTCACTTCTAGCCAAGCATTTTCCCAAGTTGGACAAACAATCTTCAAATGAAAGGCCACCAACCGAAAAGTCATCCATGAATACCTCCATTTCCTCTTCAAGCATATCACCAAAAATGCTCATCATGCATCTTTGAAACGTCCCGGGTGCATTGCATAGACCAAATGGCATTCTCTTGTAAGCAAAAGTACCATATGGACAAGTAAAGGTCGTCTTCTCTTGGTCATCCGGATTTATAGGGATTTGAAAGAAACCCGAATAACCATCAAGAAAATAATAGTACTTGTGCCTTGTTAGTCTCTCAAGCATTTGGTCAATAAAAGGGAGGGGAAAGTGATCCTTTTTGGTGGATGCATTTAGACATCTATAGTCTATACACATCCTCCAACCGGTTACCGTTCTAGTTGAAATGAGCTCACCATTCTCATTTTCAACTACGGTCATTCCTCCCTTTTTAGGGACCATATGAACGGGAGAAACCCATTTAGAACTCGAAATGGGGAAGATGATGCCCGCATCAAGGAGTTTGGTGATTTCTTTCTTCACCACCTCCCCCATTTGAGGATTGAGTTTCCTTTCCCTTTCAATGGAAGGCTTGGCACTCTCCTCAAGTATTATGTGGTGCATACATAAAGCGGGACTAATACCTTTGAAGTTATCAATGGTATAGCCTAAAGCACCTTGGTGGTCTCTCAATACACCACATAACATTTGAGTTTGGCACTCATTCAAAGAAGAATTTATAATAACGAGGTAAGTTGAATTTGGACCAAGAAACTCATACCTTAGGTATGATGGTAGAGGTTTGAGCTCTACCATCGGAACACCCTTACCTTCTCTTGTAGTGGCTACCTCCAATGCATTTTTGGTTGTGATTCCCATGCATACTTGCTCAATACTTCCTTCCACACTTCCTTCAAGCACCTCTTCATACAATGTCATCTCCTTGCTTTGTTCCCCTATCTTTTCTTTGTTCAATAAAACATTCTCAAGGGCATTGTTAGAAGTGAGCAAGTGCTCATGCATAGTATTCACAATAGAATCAATAGCATCAATCATCATACAATTTTCCAAAGTTGAGCTTGGATATTTCATGCTTTCATTCAAGTCAAATTCTATCACCTTATCTCCTACTTTTAGTGTAATTTTAGCACTTTTAACATCAATTAAAGCACCCGAAGTAGCAAGAAAAGGTCGTCCTATAATTATTGTAATGTTAACATCTTCATCCATTTCCAAAACAACAAAGTCCACCGGAATTACAAACTTTCCCACCCTTAGAGGAACATCCTCTACCTTACCCTTTGGAAATTTAATGGACCGATCGGCCAATTGTAAGGTAATGTTAGTAGGTAGAAGTTCCCCTATCTCAAGTCTTTGATATACCGAATATGGCATAAGGCTAACACTAGCCCCAAGGTCACACAAGGCATTATCAATTTGCATTTTATATATTGCACAAGGAATGGAAAAGTTACCCGGATCTCCTAACTTTGGAGGCATCTTGTTCATTATGATAGCACTACAACTTTCGGTGAGGTTAACCGTTTCAAAAACATCACAACTTCTCCTTCCACTCACAATATCCTTTAGAAACCTAGCATAATTGGGAATTTGTTTTATGGTGTCGGTAAAGGGTATTGAGAGGTGGACTTGTTTAAAGGTTTCTAGGAACTTACCAAATTGCACATCTAGCTTGTGTCTCACAAACTTATGAGGATATGGAAGTTTTTGCAATTGTGTTGGTTCCTTCTCTTTCTCTTCCTCTTTTTGAACTCTCTTTTCTTTTTCAATCTCTCCTTCATTTTCAACTCCAACTTCTTTCTCAACTTCATCACTTTTTTCGTTTTCACAACTTCTCTCATCTTCTTGCTCAAACTCACTTTCAAGGTAGGGCTCATTCATTGTCACTCTCTCATTGGTTTTCTTTGGCTCACACTCCTTCAACAACTTCCCACTCCTAGTAGAAATGGCATTCACCAGTCTCTTGGGGTCAATCCCTTGGGGTGGAAGTTTAGAAGTGCTAGTTCCCTCTTTAATGGCATTGGCTAATTGAGAGATTTGGGTTTCTAGCATTTTGTTGTGAGTCATAACCTCATTGAATTTCTTGTCACTAGTGGCCATGAAGGTATTAAACATTTTGGCTTGGCTTTCCATCATCTCTTCTAGGCTAGACTTTTGTGGAGGTGGTTGAGTGTAACAATTGTCTTGTTGTGCTCTAGGACCTCTCACATTGGAATTAGCATTTTGGTTGTTAAAGCCTCTATTACCATTATTATTCCAATTGTTCCGGTTATTAGAACTCCCCCCTTGGTGGTATTGGCCTTGATTTCCATAGTTTCCTTGATTGTTATGGTTATGGTTACCATAACCACTTTGTTGGTTGTAGTTACCTTGGGGATTTTGGTCCCTTTGGTTTCTACCACCCCATTGGTTGTGGTTGTGGTAATCATAATCATTTCCTCTTTGATTAAAATTATTCCCTTGCCCTCTTTGATTGGGTGGTAAGTATCGTTGGTTGTCATTCCTAGGTCTATTATTATAAGATAAGGCATTGACATGTTCATTTTCATACTCATTACCATCGTCATTAAGGGGTTGGGATTGGGAATCAAAATTACAAGAAGATGTATCATGGTCATAAGACCCACAATTATCACAAAATAAGCATCCACTGGGCATGTTATTAGATGTAGAAGTAAAAGGGTTAGAACTCATACCTCTCCCCTTAGATTGGGAGGAAAGATCTTGGCGCGAAGTAGAGGACTCAAGCTTAGCTTTGATCGATGACATCTCCTTTCCAAGATTTGTAATTTGGGATGTCAAGTTGTTTATAGCATTGAGGTGATCTACCGAATAGGCCGCCCCCCACTCTTTCTTGTGGATTCTCTTTTATTTTCTTGCCAATCCATGTGGTGCCTTACCACATCTTCAATGATCTCAATCACTTGATCTTCGGTTTTATTCATGATTGGCCCACCGGCTCTCGCATCCAAGCTTGTTTTTCCTTGAGGACTCAAGCCTCCGTAGAAGATTTGTAAAACTTGGTATGTTGGGATTCCATGGTGAGGGCACTCTCTTTGGTACTCCTTGTACCTCTCCCAAGCTTCATAGATAGTCTCACTACCCCTTTGCCGAAAACCTTGAATTAGAGCTCTTGCCTCGGTCGTTTTCTTTTGGGAGTAGAATCTCCCTAAGAAGGCCGTGGTGACCTCATCCCAAGTCCTCAAGGAATTGGGTCTCACCTCCTTTTCAAGCCATTCGAGAGACCTTCCTATCAAGGAGAAAGGAAATAGTTTTAGTCTCACAAACTCTTGAGTGACCCCATTCACCTTGATCGTGTTGCAATATTTCTCAAACTCGTTTAAATGTGTGAGATGGCTCTCGTGTTTTGCTCCACTAAATTGTCTCCTCTCAATCAAATTTATCATCGCGGGCCGAATCTCGAAGTCATTGGCCAGGGTGTTTGGGGAGCAATCCCACTTGAAGCTCTATAAGCTCCCGGAGTTCCCATCTCCTTCAAGGGTCTTGGAGGTGGTGGTGGGTTGTCACCCATTGGATTTCTTTGTGGTTCCGGGTTGGACTCTCTTCTCGGGGAAGTGGAGGACCGCGAACGAGATCTCCTTCTTCTTCTTCTAAAGGTTTGCTCAATCTCGGGATCGTAAGGCACCAACTCACGATGTTGAGTCCTACGCATACGCACTCAACAAACACAATTAGTAGCAAGGCTACAAGCGTAGCCAAAAAGGAAAACAACTCTTTTTGTGTGTTTTTTTTAGTGAATTAGACTCAAGAAATCAAATAGCAATCAACAACGCCGCTCCCCGGCAACGGCGCCATTTTGACAAGCGCTAAATCGGTCGCACAGTTTAGGCTCATTCAAACACATTTATAACAAATACCTCACTCAAACAAGTACAATGGCAAGCAAGGGTTCGATCCACGGAGAACGGGAATCAATTGCTAAATAATCTTAACGCTCAAGCTAAATCGAAATCAAGGTATGAGTGGTGATTAACTAACAAACTACAACTAAAGGTTGAATTCAAGGGATTAAAACACTAGGGGAATGGGATTCACTCAACCAATAGCAATTAGGCGAATAGGGGGGAATAAGGATAATGGAATAGCAAAGACCACATGCAAGACCAACATCAAACGATATGAAAACAACTCAAATTACTAAGCTTAGATCCCTCATTAACTTAGCAACAAAAGATACATAATCATATTGCAATAGGTAATGAAACATTCTACTCACATTTCCATGTCGAACCAAACATTTCATGCCATCAAGTTCAATAATCTAGGTTAATTACTCCTATCATGAAGAACTAACAAGCAATCCCATATAATCAAATTTAATCGCAATCCATCATCAAAATCACTCCCAAACTCACATAATCACCAATAGGTCGAGTTTCACCCAACCCCTAGCCAAGAGGACTACTCACAATTCATTGTGAGTAACATGCAAATTCCAAGTTTGGATTATAAGTAATTCTAAAATTTGGGGAAATGGGATTATCTATGGACAAAGCTAACATGCAACAACAATAATATATCAAGATTGAGAGAGAATCAAGTGACTTACAATACAAAAAAATAAAATCAGAAAATAATGAAGGACAAATGAAAGAAGTTACTATTGGAGCTTCAAGAATGTTGGATAATTGCTGAAATTCTGAAAATAAATCTTGAAATTTGCTTCTACAAATGATTAGATTTTGAGAGTTTCTAAAACTAAATCAACTAATTTAATGAACTAAGGTGCTAACTAAGAGAGTTTTGCTGAAAACTATTCTACTGTTTTTCTTCCCCCAAAAACGATCTAAAAAGGACCTTAAATATTCCGTACAAAATTGGCTGAGATCGGGAAATGGTCCGACCGAACTCTGGGTAGGTTCGGTCGAACTCTTGGTAGGTTCGGTCGAACCTCCCTGATCCTTGTTTGGTCGAACTTTTGAGGTTCGACCTTTCCTGCAAAATAGCTGAAAACTAGTTTGACACTGCCTTCTTTGCACCTTGGAGGTTCGGTCAAACTTTTTAAAAGTTTGACCACACCTAGGTTCGACCGAACCTTTCAGAGGTTCGGCCACACCTCCTCTTGCACTTCCTTTTCTTGCTTCCTCTCCTTCCCTTTTGCTACTCTTGCCTTTGTCCATGGTTTCCATACTTGGCCAAGGGGCCTCCCACCGTGCATAGGACCGCCATGGAACCTGCAAAAGATAGCAAAGTTCACGAGAGCATGGGGATGATAAAATAATGCATAAAGATTATCAAAATAAGCGCAAATAAGCATTACTTTTCATCAACACATAAAGAAGCCATAAGAGGATAAATGAGGTGGAAAAACCTAAGAAAAACAGGAGGAAAAAGACCTAAATACTACCCCTAAGAGTGACATAAATGTCACTCATCACAATACCATTACTCAATTTCTATATTTTTTTGGGGGGTAAAAATCATAATTTCATACTTCCTCCATTTTTTTTACTTGACTTGTTTCATTTATCATTTATCATGCTTGTTAATGCAGAATTTTAACGATCAATAATTTTAATTCCCCATAAGTAAAAATTATAGAAATTATATATTATGATAGTACTTATTAAGATGAATCTAACAAGATCTCATATGAATATATTTTTAGTTGTATATAATTCATTAGAATTTGTAATATACACTTGGATGCACTGTATACCCGGGATTAAAAATTAATTAGCAAATAACCCGGGTACACCTGGATGTATAGAACAAGCTCTCATAATTCACAAAAAATAATTAAGGGGTGGTGAATGGTGAAATAATCAAAGCGGAGTCAAGTAAAAAAAAGGAGGAAATATATTCTAACGCGGCTAAAATTATTCCCACCTGCGCTTAATTCACTTTCACAAGACTCAAGCAAAAACGCACAAGAGTGCGTTGTAGATCGATCATCGCCGAACTCCAGCGCACGGGCGTGCCCACCACAGCACCACCTAATCCCCTCCTGGTGAGCACCACTGTCTAAGGTTTATTTCATAGTTTTTGATTCACAACTCACTCTCCAACCAATAACCTTTGAGTTTCTTCTTATTGTTTATGTGAAATCAAGGTTTCCGATGTAGAAGAAATTATACATTTAATTTTTTGGTCGATTTAATTCAAGTCGAAGAATCTATGAAGTTTTAGGGCAATAATTATGTCCTAATGCTGTGAAATCATTCGAATTACACTTAATTTGCTTTTACGATTTGTACTAAATTAAGTAAAAATTAAAATTACTTTTGTCAAATTAAGCAAATCGAATTTGAAACCCTGTGTAGATAAAGAAAGAACGGAAAGGGAATTTGATTATGGTTGATTTTTTTTTTCCTTGAAAATGTTGGTTATGAGATATTGCAATTGAAAATTAGTTATTAGTTATAAATTAGGTTGGTGGATGTTTACCTTTTTATGTTTTTTTCTCCCTGTCTTTTGAATTTTGTTGATAGTTTCAGTAATTTGGTGATTTTGGAATTTAGGTGTTTTGCCTAAATGGTATTTTATTTCTTGGTAGTTGCTGGAGTTAGTAAATGGGAGTTGGAGAACTATATATGTGTTTCAGTAATTTCGATGGTAATTGTAGATTTTGCACCACAATCAAATCTTGGAATCTTTTATTCCATAGTGCACTTCATCTCCATTCAACAATCACTTTGCTATTGAGCCTAATTCAATAATTGAGTCAAATTTATTTGCTAATGTGTTGCAGGCTTAATTTATATAACACTTAACAGCTTAATGACCCGTTTGGCAACCGGTAATAAATTGTGGTAAATGGAAATGGATTTTTAGTTTAATTTAGTATAAAATACAACTTATAAACTCCATAGGAGCACAAGTCACCCCTCAAACTTCTGTTTTCTTCTTATTTATCCATTTCCATGATTCCATCCATTACCGCTTGAGAGGTGATATTAGGTGGAAATGTGGAATGATAATTTAGGAAGAAAATAGACAATTTGGAGGTCATCTTGAGTGATCATGGGAGTGAACATTGATTTTTGTTCCACATTTACGTACAATTTCATTCCCATTACCATGGTTTATAACCGGGTAACCAATGGGTCGTGAATGTTTAGAAGGAACTTTGAAAATGGACCTTTTCTCCCTTGGCTGGGGCTGCTGTCCTCTTGCCTTGGCTCAGGGACGGGCCTGTGTAAATCTCTGGTGAACCTGAGCTAAGCACCCTTGTGAAGCTCAATCTCGAACTTGTTGAACTCAGGTTTTAATCAAGTTGGCTATGCTTCTCATCTTAGTGAGAGCACATATTTAAGGCTTGAGGGACAGGATAAGTTAAAAAGTTCTTGGGAAATTCTCTTTGGTAACACTGTAGTTTTTAAAATTATCAGTGGTGAATTGCAAAAAAAAAAAACCTTATTATCTTTGGTAAACTCGATTTATTGTTTACCAAAGATAATAGCTTTTTTAATATAAACTCACTAAACATGGTTAATTCTATTTTTTTAATAATTAAATTATTTTTATTAAAAAGAAAAAATCGCAACCTCTCCTCCACCCAAGACCACCACCAACGCTGAACCCCAAACCACCGCCGGTCTCTTTCTCCACTCTCCTCCCACCGGCCACCGCAACCACAGCCTTCCTCTCTTTCTCCTCCTTCCACCGCAACCTCCCTTTCCTCCGCCTAGACCAAACCCAAACCACCGACTTTAGGAGTTAGGGTTTCAGGACAAAATCAACGGCGACAAAATCAATCCATTTTAGTGGCCATGGTTCTAAAAATCAACGGCAACGGTTTCAAAGGTTGGGGGAAGGGCCGATTAGGGTTTTGATGGTGGGGTATTGGTCGGCTGGGGATTTTGGGGGTGGTTTCTAGGGTTTTCGGGGGAAGGAAGGTGACGGGGATAGGCGCGGCAGGACGGGAAGGCCGGTGCGCCGGCGTGGGTTGGGGTAGGGGAGTGGGCGACGGCGGTGACGCAAGCGTGGTGGGATGCTGGTGGGGGAAGGGGTGACTTTTTTTTTTGAAAAAAAAAAGAAATTATTTTAAAAACCATTTAAATGTAAAAAAAAAAAAAAAAAAAAAAAAAATAAGAAAAACCTAATTAAAGTTAGTCATTAATGTTATAGTTAGCTTAATATAAAAAATTTGAGTTTATCAAAGATAATAAGTTTTTTTACAATTCACTTCTGAAAAGCTTAAAAACTACAATGTTACCAAAGAGAATTTCCCTTTTTTTGGAATTATTTTTGGATTTTTTTGTTTGTCTAACCCATCTGAGTGTAATTAAGTGCCTTTATCTCCCTTTAATTTAGTAATTTATATACTACCTCTGATTCATATTATGTGCAACAAATGAGTTTGCATAAGTTTTTGTGAGTGTCGCACGGAGAGTGAAAGATAGTGGTGCATGTGATGATGAGAGAGATAGAGAGAAATAACAACTTAATCTGTTGCACATAATTTGTAACAACCATTTTTAGTAAATGTTGCGCATAATATGAAACAGAGGTAATAATTTCATTTTTTCTAGTATAACAATTATCATATTTTGGTAACACATGGCTTGTATTGGTTTTTTTAGCTATAGATTGAGAAATATACGGCTCCCAGCTTGAAGATTGAGTATATACGACAATCTAGATCACAGTAGCAATGACAGAGGTATCTTATATTCTTGCTTATGCTTATAATTTATATCTGTACTCTATCCTTTGAGATCTTGGCTTTTGTGCTACTCTACCACCTTTGGTTTCTTTATTCTGAAGCTTCTTATGGGATCATTTGGCAGTATTGGGTGAGCCAGGGCAAGCATTGGTGTGACTTTTGCAAAATATTTATAACAAATAATCCATTAACGATTAGAAATCATGAAATGGGACAGCGTCATAAGGATAGTGTGTCCAGGCGTCTTGTTGATATGCGCAAAAAAAAAGGCTGCTAAGGAGAAGCAAGAAAAGGAAGATGCTCGTACATTGCAGCAAATCGATGCTGTAATGATCTATGCTCTAACACTACTGCACTACATTATTGCCCACTTTCTGTTGTTTAGTGATTGCATCTAATTTCTCTTATTCTCTCTTTTATCTAAATTAATGTCCTTCCTGCATGTCTTTGACAGAAAGCTACACGCAGTTATCAGAAAGATATAGCATCTCAAGAGAGCAAGCAATCACAAGCCCCTGTTGATTTTCTTGCCCGTGACACAGGTACTGCTCGTTGGCAAGTGGCAACTAACAACATTATGATGGCTTTTTCTTTCTTGCTTTTTATACTTTGTATTTTATTTCCTTTGTGTTTGTGTTCTTGAAAAAGGTATAAATGACCTTTAGTGCATCCTCTTGCTTGTCATAACAAATTGTTTAGATAAGATTTGCCAGCCCAAATTTGTTAGTGTGTGATTTATCCATTTATTTATCTGGAGGGGGGGGGGGGGAGTATTAGCCATGACAGTAGTTTGTCACTCAAGCCCTTGATCGAAAAGTGATCCTTACTGCTATAGGCCTTGTCATACTGTTGAACCCATTCAATAGTCTGCAATTTGAATCACGGACAGTTACATTGAAATCATTATCTTCTTTATTATGTGGACAGGACAAGAAATTAATCTCTGTTCTTCTTAGAAAGAGGTCTGAACAATGGTTATACACATCATCAATATTGATTGAAGAAGAATGAAGAGTTTAGATTCTTTTCTTAAAACTGTTTCTTGTTTGGGTAGGGAGGATGTGAGATAGGCTCACCATTCACAACCTTGTGGCTTAAGGCTCTCAAGCCTTAATAACATATTTTAAGGCTATACTTAACTCTTGAAGAAACATGCCTTCAACAATGAGGTTGTTATTACTTCATCCGTCCCAGACTAGTATTTACACTAGCTTATTATAGCACATAGTTTTAGGTGATAAGTTGTTTGGTTATTAATTGTTATTTTTGTTGGAGAAGTAGATGTGAAAGGAGATAGTTTGGTGTTATTTTATTAACAAAATTGATGAGATAGAAAATGTTGGGGTATTTTTTATTAAATTTGAGAGAGAATTAAGCCCTAAATTATAAGTTGTGGAAAGAGAGATGTATTAAAATAATAGTGGGAACTTTCCTAAACGTGTAAAAATTAATATGAGACAAATGCAAAAGGAAAGTGTAAAAACTAATCTAAGATGGAAAGAGAAATTTTTTTAATTTATTTTGGAAACCTTCTGTTAAGGTCTCTATAAGTTTACCTTATTTCTGCTTGTTTTAGGAAAAAACAAGTTTAGGTAAAGGTTAATAATTTTAGATTAGTTTAGATTTCTAATATGGGTTAATTAAGGCTCCCAAAATAAAATACACAGCTATAATAAGTTATGAGACAAGTGGAAATCTGGTTATTAGGATGCATCCTAAGAATTTTATTGTGATGTTTGAGATTAGTTAGTGAAGATAACTGTAATTATGAATGGATTTGAGGGTATCCATACATATTTTCTGGATTGAATTAACCTGTTTACTATCTGAATATTAGGTTTTGTGTTTTGAAGGAAACTGTTGGACGAATTAATATGAATGATAATTCTTTCTGCCTAATTTAAACTTCTGCTAACTAGTTCTTTATGTAGGATGAAGGAGGATTGCACATCCCATGATCAACTATTGGAGATTCCTTTGTTTTCTTCTAGGAATAGTAATAGTGATAGGCTTGTTAACTCGGGCTTAATGCAATTCTCCTGTCATCATCCCAATTTAAAAGAGGGACGGAAAATAAGCAGGTATTCGTTTGTGAGTCCCAGGATACACCTTCTCAGACATGTTATGAAATGATTTGTTTACTTTTTTTTTCGTTGGGAATGTGTTGTGTTATTACTATCAGGAAACAATTACGTTGCAACCCCTAATATACCAGGTTGCAGGGCTAAAAAGAAAATGATTCACAACACATCAACTTTAAATTCCCTAACCTTCTTATTTTTGTTACTTTGTCCTTTACTACAGCACTAAATGTTTTTATATATGCTTGCTCTGGAAGATTCTGTCGTTGTTACCATATGTGATACATTGCTTCAATATATCCTGTACCTCTTTCAATAATATTCTTTGATATGGTGGCAGCTTGGGAGTACAGCAGCGCTACAGGGTACTATTATGATCAACATACTGGCATTCAGTATGATCCAAAGTCTGGTTTCTACTACAGTGATGATCTAGGTAAAGAGTTGAACGAATTGCTGGTTTTGAATTTGATTGCATTTCCATTTCCTTCTTTTGTCACTGCTCTTGATACCTTTGATTTAATTTTTATCTTTTTCTTTTGTAATCATGAAGGTAATTGGGTGACACAAGAAGAGGCATTTGCAGCTGCTAAGAAATCTGCTGGTTCTAAACAAAAGGTGCCCTTGAAAAAGCCTTTGGCTGTTTCTACATCAGGTTAACCTGCTGAAAAGAAAGAGGGTGCACCTGGGCCTGTCGTTTCAGGGTCTATAAATCCTACAAGATCAGTAAAAGGTGCTCAGTCATCACTTGCAGTTGGAAAGAGGAAGCGGCCTGAAAAGCCAAAGGCCGTATTTGCTGAAGAAGCAGCTGCACTTAGAGCAAGGGAGGCAGCTAGGAAGAGGGTGGAAGATAGAGAAAAGAATATGCTTGGACTTTATGGTCATTGATATTCACAAAATAGCTATAAAAATTGCTTTCCTCATGTTTAGAAGAAGAGCTCTGTTTTAGATGGCTAAGGTCTGGTCTATTTTTAGATGGCTAAAGGTAATTGTCACCATTGCCTTCTCTGTATTATCTTGAGTATTGACACTTAGCTTGAGAATCCCATCATCTATCATTGATTGCATTTATTGATATATGGCTGGATGCTTACCTGAAGTTGTTACTCCGTTGCTTGGTGTTGGATTTGCTTTGCTAAAAGAGTAAACAACCCAGTTGTAATATTCATCAATCATCTACTGAAGTATGCAGTGGCTTTATTACAGAATATACTATGAAGAATGAACGCTTGTAATGTATGGAGTGATTATTTGTGATTTATGGCATGAAGTGTGCTGTGTCCTTCATGTCATATTATGCAATGGAAAATGAAAAATGTCCCATGCTATCAGCTGATACCATAGTTATAGGTTGCAGACAGTAAATTGGCCAGAGGTTTCTACATTACATCTACTGTAATTGGCAACGGTCTTCTTTTGTGCTGCATAATCATTTAGAAGCACCCATTCTTGAAAGGTTTCTACATTACATCTACTGTAATTGGCAACGATCTTCTTTTGTGCTGCATAATCATTTAGAAGCACCCATTCTTGAAGTTATAGGATAAAGCAAGCAGGAGTTACTGAGTTAGTGCAGTAGATTGAGAACATGTTTTATTTGCATTTTTGATTGATATGACTGCTAACTTTACTCATCAGACTCATCACAACTCACAAGCACATAATCATTATGTCTGAAAATCTGAAATGCATGAAACAGAATCAGTTTTAGGTGCTGATCTGATTTGTACAATTTGGATTCAAATCATTGGGAGGCTGATATGAGGCTCCAAAGTTATGCTATGCTGCATCAGGGCTATTATCTACTCTTGCTCATATGGGGCTATTTTTGCATATTCTTATAAACTAGAAATCTGAGGGAGATAATCTCGCTTGTGGTAAGAGGATGTCTAACACTGATGCATCGAATAGGAGGATCGAGTGTTATGGTCAAACTTTAACTACTATGTCGTGACATCAGATGATGTCGCCAGTAGTTTGACGACGTCCAAGATAAAACTGTGTTGATAACAGATTAAATAAAGGCTACTTATTTCTGCAGGGTTAGTTAGGGAGGAATAATCGTGTAATAAGTGTACCAAAGGAAACCAAATAAAGGTGAGTTAAACGATGGAGGGATATAATTTATAGGAATATGCAGCTTGAAGAGGAGAGCAGTACATAACTATGCCCTACTTAACGCGATTTAATATTACTGTACTCTAATTCCATTGATCAACTTTATCACTATTTTCTTGTTTAAAGCACCATTCATCCACTGCAATTGTAGTCTAGTCTTCTCTTGTGACGATCAACATTATATGGTTGTTCGTGTCACCATTTCTTCATCTCCATCGCATTTACTCAGTCACCGATTCTTCATCTCCACTCTCGCATTTGCTTTCTTGCGTTCTAAACTCTCATCATCTTTTGAACGTCGTCTTATCCAAAGACTCATTTGGCATGACAATTTGGTACCCAAAATGGTGTTAATCAACCCTTATTCAATATTCATGGCTACATCCAATTTGATGACATGACCCTTGAGTAGTTCAAAAAGTGTCCTATTAGAAGGCTTAGCAGGAGTTGGGCATCCTATAAGGAAAATCAATGCTGGCCAAGAGTATGCTTGCTGCGGATTTTCATTGAAAGCCTCCAAACGGAGTTGGTTTCAGCCAAAAGTGCTGGAGTCCAAGGCGCAACCAGACAGGAATATACATGGCTATTCTAGAAATGCAGGCAAGGAGACATAGACCACAAAATTTACAACATCCATGACACCACGACTTGAAGACCAAATATAAGATGATTTTGAGCCACAAAAGAACACTGAAGAGGTTGAGTCAAATCTTGTTTCTCGAAAGTTGTCCATGTTGAAGGTTTAGAATGCCAAAGTATTGAATATGTTGAAGAAACGCCCCATGCACTGATTTCAGTGAAGACGGAGGCCTAAGAAGATTATCTGGCGTTTCATCCGCCGAATACATCGCAAAGGTGCGATTTTCATGGAAACTCAATATGTCTGTATGACGACACTACTAAACTGTATGATTATGTCAGCCACTACAAGTAGAGATATATGGTAGGTATCTATCCCTTAGGACCTTCTAGAGCTTGTGATGTGAAAATCCTTTGGAGCTACCTTAATAAGGCCATGATGCTGTGATGTGATGACAACCGTTTAGAGATCTAGTACCGTCAACGCCATGATGTCTTATATTTCGCGAGATACTGGTAGGTAACCTAAGACATAGTCATCCAAATCAGTAACAAAATGTTAATAGTGCGAAAGAATCTGGAGAAGGTGTTGATGATCACTCAATTCACACCGTACATTTAATAATATGAATTTAACATTAATATCTATGGAATCGTCAATGCCCTTTACAAGAATAATAATCTTGAAGCAATAGTTAGTCTGCTGGTTTGCACAAAAGTAGGCTAGCAAAACGAAAGGATTAATCCAGGTGGTATGACTTCCACCATGGCGTTGGACACAAACTGAAGAACGCATCCCTGAAAGAAGTGGCCCTTCTTCACTAAGAAGGGTCATCGAAAACACTTAGCAAAAAATGGAAGCAAAATATTTTATGTACTACCAAAATGTCAGTTTTCTGTTAGGTTTGTACATTGATTTTCAGACAGCCTGCTGTTACAGAGAAGCAGAAGAGTATAGTAACAGCAAATCTCCAACATGCTAGCTAAGTGGCTAAAGCTCCAGACCACATAACAAAGTGTGAAATACTCAATGAAAGGATAGCTAAAGAAGAAGCCTCCAACTGTGAAAGCACTGGTTCCACCATGCAATGGCTTTCCAATGAACTCTCAATCAATTGTTTCTTCAAGTACTTGTACCATCAGAGCACTAATACTTATCTACCAATCAAGCCGCCAAAAAATCTTGCAGATATATTTCATGTTCAGGAAGGTCTTTAAAAAGGTAAGAAGTTCCATGTTTTTTCATTTGGAAGGCCAATACGTCTAGGACTTCATATATTCGTGAACCTTCTGGATGACATCTTTCTTCCACACCAAATATGTGATTCTTTCCATCAACTTGGATAAGGCTTTGCCCAGGAAATTTCTTCACTTTGTTGCATTTCATTAGTGCTCTAACTTTAGATACACCATCCCATTTTCCTGCTGAAGCATACATATTTGCCATTTCCACATAGGAAACAGCAGCTTGAGGCTCCAGTCGACATAGATGATAGGCAACATGCTCACAAATCTCAACATTTTGGTGGATTTTACAGCCATTGATCAATGCACCCCATATGGCAGCATCAGGGTCATAGGGCATGGTTTTAATAAACTCTAATGCTTCTTTGAACTTTCCCTTGCGCCCAAGAAGGTCAACCATGCAGGAGTAATGCTCCAACCCAGGATTTAAATTATATAGGTCATCAGATCAAAACACTTCATTCCTTTATCTAGGAAACCTGTGTGAATGCAGGCTTGTAGAATGGCAAGAAATGTTATGCGGTTTGGTTTCAAACCTAGCTCAACCATTTTGGAGAAAAGCTCCAAAGCCTCTATGAATTCTCCATTTAGTGCAAGCCCAGAAATCATTGTGGTCCAAGAGACAACTGTTTTCGAAGGAATGGAATAAAATACTTCTTTAGCTTTATCTACATGTCCACATTTAGCATACATGTCAACAATTGCGTTACACACCATAACATTACCCCTAAGCCCGTTAAAACAGGCATAATCTTCAAGCCATTTGCCAAGTTCAAGCGAACCTGTTTGACCGCAGCCTGACAGCAGAGACAGAAGAGTGACAACATCAGGTTTTTCACCTGCCCTTTCCATATCCAAAAACAAGGAATATGCCTTGTCTAAACATCCTTTCACTGCATAACTACTTATCATTGCGGTCCAGGAGATACATGTTTTATATGTCATAGACTGAAACAAATGCCATGCTGAATCAATATCTCCACACTTCGAGTACATTGTTAGCAATGTGTTGGTCACTGCAACATCATAGTCGCAACCAAACTGAATCACGTGGGAATGAATTAGCTTGCCATGAGATAAACCCTCAGGCTGCACACATGAAGATAAAAGACTAAGAAATGTGCTTATATCAGGTTTATGTCCGTCATTAGACATGAACCGGTATAAATGTAATGTTTTATAATAATTCCTGACTAGAGCATGTCCAGCAATCAGAGAATTCCACGAAACAATTGTCCTCGATTCAGAGTATATTCCATCAAACATACCCTCAGCTGAAACCAAGTCCCCACATGTACTATAACAAGAAATCAAAGTATTAACCAAAGAAACATCATTCAACATCCCAACACGAATTCCGAATGCATGAACACCTTTAACCAGATTAACATTCTTCAACTCAACAACAGATTGTGTCAATCCTATGATAGTGACAAAATCAGGGACAAACCCCAGCAGTCTCATTTCCCTAAAAACTACTAAAAAACTATCCACAGAACCCAACTGAGCAAAACCCAAAAGCATTGCATTCCACAAAGTCACATCTCTTTTAGGCATTTTCTCGAACACCTTGTGTTCAAAATCCAATTCGTTACATTTTACAAACATATTGATAACTGCAGTACCAACAAAAATATCCGACCAAAAGGGTGATTTGAAAACATGGGCATGAATTGATTGAGATAGTTTAAGGTCTGAAATCTTTGCACAAGCTTTAGCAACAAAGGGAAAGGTCAGATTATCTGGGGATGAACCAGCTTTTTTCATTTGGCGAAAGAGTAAAAGGGCTTTGTGAGAGAAGCCATTGTTGACAGCTTCTCTGATTTGGGAATTCCAATTTCCAACGGTTGGATACTTTGAAAATTGGTTGAGCAATGGGGTCATTGAAGGTTTTACCATTTGTCATTATTTTTGGCACATAATAGGTCTATCAATATGGAAAAACATAGTTCTTCCGGGTTTTAGATGCATCATTTTTGGAATTATACATTTACAATTGTTTTTGTTAAGAGTAAAGTGAATTTATTAACTAAAAAGAAAAGTAACATATCTAAAATAAATTTTTAAACTAATTTTTATACTAACTCCGTTAATTATTATGTGCAACAAAAGAGTATATTAACAAGGTAGTACATAGAAATGGATGCATTTAAAAACAATAGAGGAAATGTATTTTTTCCCAAAACGGGAATTTTGTCATTTTAGCTAATAAGTTGGGTTAAATTTGTAATATTGCCTATAAATAAGTGCATAAAACCATAATGGAAAGAGCTTCAAGGGAGAAACGAAGAGCTTCAATAGAGAAATTGAACATGACAATCGACTTGATAACAATCATATCCTTTGGGGTTAATCGTGCCCTCTATGTCTCCAATTTCTTAGGGTTTTTCATTTGATTTGATGGCTCGCTACGCTGCTGAAAATTTGACGGTGAAGTGGTGGTTCACGAGAGGCAAGTTCGAGTTGCTTCAATGGTGTACCGAGACGTAAATTGAAAATGGTTTGAATAGGAGGAAGAAAGAGGAAAGAGATGTAGGTGGAGGTAAATCATGGATTGGGATCAAAGGAAGAAGATGGAGGTGGGTCATGGGTATACAACAGAAAATTAAAAAAATTAACAAAGATTATTTTATCTACTCTTATACCATTTTGAGATACATGAGATACTCATGTTGAGAGACTAGAGGTACCCCATATTATCAAGATACAACTAGAGGTGTTAAAAACTGAAATGACTAATCCAAAAAATGTGTTTAGTACGTGGTTTTAATGGAATTCTCATATTTACTTGAAGGGTTCAAGACTTAGGAATATTGCTGGAATTTTAATATAAGCACTAAAATTGAAGTTTTATTTGAGGGTTTTAAATGACCCCCTTATAGAAAGTGATTTAAAGGATTTAAAGAAAATTTTTAGATTATTAGAGAGATTTAGAGCATTTAAATGTTGCTAAAATTAGTAAATATAAAGAATTAATTATTTTTATCATACTTTATAGGTCATGATTGGTTCCAACTTGTTATTGGTTTTTGGTTTTTGATTTGAAATTAGTTAATTTTATTTTGGATTGACGTTATTGTTGGTTTGCTTAATTAAAACTTTCGCTCTATTACTTTGAGAAGTCTTAGTTGTTATTACGGTGGCAGTGATGTAGACACCTTAACTTGTCTCCTCGACTCAAACCCAATGATGAGTGAATTTACACCGTCATTTGGTCGGGTTGCGTATTAGATCTGATTGAACTCATAGCTCATTTTATCTTTACCCACCTAATCTAATCCATTCATAGCTCAAACATCCATTCAAACCCTTTTTATAGCCCAAAATTAACAAACCTTAGCCTGATTTTCTTTTTTTTTTTTATACCATCATCCCGGATCCTTTAGTCATGGTTCGTATACCATATGGAGTTAGCAATTTCATGGATTGTAAATAAGGTGTAACATTCATGGATTAATATTCATGGTTGCCTTTGTCCCTTTCGTAGAAACCATAAACGGTTTACAAGTTTATTGAAAAAACTTGTTAACGGCTCCCTACTTTATCCTTTAATTTGTCCCTAATTGTTATACAGTCAATTCCAATTTCCTACGATTTCCAAGCATATTCACACTATGCTAACAGAGGCACACTTCGTACGACACCTATAGGTGATACTTTTTGGTTATTTCCAATTTTATTATACAAGGGTAAAAGGGGGATATTAAAAAAGATAATTCATGGATATTACACCAACAGCCCACCACAATTTGCATCTGCATAACTTACGTCGTGCCACCGACCGTATAACCTATACCAACAGCCGCCAACCACTCTCAAATAGTCTTTAGTTTTAATTCTGTATTGCCAACATCTTTTACACTGTCATTATTTTGTGAATTAACGTTGAGTTGTATTGCATTTATAATCTCTACAAAATACAGAGTGTTTGGGGTAAAAATTACCCATGCCACGTGGTCCAGTAGCTCGCTGAAACGTGTTAGCCCCTTAGAGGCCCAATGGGATCCAATCAGATGCTAACACGTGGCAGAGTAACCCTAATAGGGGGACAACTCTTCTTCTACTATAAATAGAGGAAAAACCTTATTTATTAGACATTCATGCCCAGTTATAAATACAAAACACAATTACCGAGCAATATTAATTGCAGAATCTCTCGAAATCCGAGAGAACATTTACTTTCCGCATCCTTACTCACTAAGACGTAATCTAACTTGATCGTCGGAGGTAAAAATCCAACCAACCGCAGTCTCCGTGCTTTTGTAGGTACAGGCGGCCGGTTACCAGTTATGGTGTTGTAACTCTCCCGCAGGACACATCAATCGACCCCGAAACATTGGCGTCGTCTGTGGGGAGAGTACTTCCAGAATAACATCATATGAGTCTGTACCCCTTAATAACGAGAAACAGTCTCTGGTCGAACCTGAGGTCCATACGAACCAAGACAGTGGCGACGACCGAGAGGTTGAAACCTACATGGCCCCAAACGGGTCATTTAGATCTAGGCGTCCCCGTCCCAAAGAAACAAGGGAACAGGATGACAAAGGCCTCAGCCACCCAACCGACCAGCCGGCTAGACAAGCCCAAACGGCTAAGGGTGCTGCCCCTGTAACCAGAGTTGAACTCATGAAATTCATGAGTAGCTTCAAAGGGGAAATCAGGGATCTGATCAGCAAGAAGGCAGGCTCCCACAAGGGACAATCGGCCAAAAGGCCATCCCCTTCTGGGAAGAAGCCTACTCCATCAGGAAGGAAGCCTTCTCCCTCTAGGAAGAAGCCGGTGAAAGACCGGGTCCCAAATCCTCATCCAAAACCACATGGACCGGATTGGCCCATGGTGGATCTCTCAAAATTTTGCTTCCCCAAAGCGGGGAAGAAGAAGCTCATCCGACAAGTATAGCCGGATGGGTCCAAAAGGACGTTCTCTAATGCTCGGATGTTCCTCCAGCAGAAGAGAAGTCAACAATTGTCTGAGTTGGCCTCAACATCGACATTCTCAGACAGTCTCCCTAATACCTCAATGGGGTATACGGAGACAAATCGAGAGAGTCAGTCTGGCGGCATGTCTGCCCGGAATGGCCCTCAGATTATCCAGCCGGCTTCGTATGTGCCCCAACAACCATACATGCCGTATAGATCTCCATACATGCAGCCGACCCTCTTTGGGGGTCGGGCGGCGCAAAATTTCCAGCCTATGGACTGGAAGCTTCGACTGCTAAACCTTGGGGAACAGCCTTCGGCTTTCTCTAGGGAGATAACCGAGGCGGCTCAACCGGCCAAGGTTAAGAACGTGTTGGTTAGTGCCTATGATGTTACCACCAACCCGGAAGATCACCTTATGGCATACATCAACCTCATGTATTTGCAAGGGTTGGACGATGCTGCCTGGTGCAGATGCTTCCCGACAACATTGAAGGGCATAGCCCAACGATGGTTTGGTAACCTGCCAGCCGGTTGCGTTAACAACTTCAAGACACTGGCATACCTATTCGTGTCTAACTTCTCTATGAACATCCCGACCAAGAAGACAAGTTTCGATCTGGGGGCTATATAGCAGGGAGATAGAGAAGGGCTGAGATCCTATGTCAGGCGGTTCAATCTAATGAGAATTCAGATTCAAGGACTATTTGACGAAGTTGCCTACACAAACTTCTTAAAGGGTCTGAAAGAGGGTCGACCTTCAAGTTTGACCTAGTCAGAAAGAGGGTGGCAACCCTCCAAGAAGCCTTGATGGAAGTAGAAGCCTACATACAGGCGACGGAGCTCTGTGCCGTCAAGCAGCCATCGGATCCTAAAAAGTCCGACAAAAGGGACAGCCGGCCAGCTCAGCCGGTTAAAAAAGAAGAGAGCAAAAAGGGAAAAGAAGTCTGGTTGGCTGACCACTCTGGTCAGTCATCCCAGAAGAAGAAGAAAGAGTTGAGACCGTACGTCCCTAAGTACGAGTTCAACAAGGATTGCTCCTCCATCCTCATGGAGGTCAAAGACCAGTTGTCTATAGAGAAACCGACTGCAATAATGAGTCCCATCAAAAGCCGGGACAAGTCTAAGTTCTGCCATTTTCATGAGGACATAGGCCATGATACCAATGGTTTCTATAGCCTCAGGCGGCTACTGGACCGCCTGGCTGATGAGGGGGCTTTAAAGTCCTACCTTATGAAGCCCAAGGGCAACCCCCGGACAAACAATGGATATCAGTCCAAGAAGCCAGACAACCTTGCTATAAGCTTTGACACTGATGAGGAGCAAATCATGACCATAGTAGGCGGCTTCGCCGGCGGTGGTCCAACTATCCGGGGCACAAAGGATAACATCCAAAATTTGGAGGTCAACTCAGTAGATGAGGGTCAGGCGTCAAAAGACACTTTCCTTGAGGTCATCATCTCTGAGAAAGATCGGGGCAAGGTTAGGCGGCCTCATGATGACCCCATAGTCATCGAGTGCAAAGTCTCTAACAAGCGAGTAGGCCGGATCCTCATTGATACCGGGAGCTCGTCTGACCTTATCTACTGTAGGTTCTTGGCAAAGCTCAAGTACAAACCTAGCAACATGCACAAGGCCTCCCACCCCTTGGTTGGTTTTGGAGGAAGAGTGGTGCATTCGGTGGGAAGGATTGACTTACCCATCCGGCTAGGTGAAAAGGGGGAAGGGCAACACATGGTCGTCAAATTTCTAGTGGTCGAAGAATTGACCGCCTATAACCTAATTTTGGGCCGTCCTATCCTCAACGAGCCCAAGGCAGTCATCATTCTGTCTCTCATGCTGCTGAAATTCGAGAGGGATGATGGTTTAGTAGGCTCCCTAAGCAAGGATTAGAAGGCGGCGAGAGAATGCTATCTCTCAGACGTCAAACCCGCTGTGGCTGTAGCCGGCCAAAGTGGGAAGTCTGCTGACCTTGACGACTGTCAAGAAGTCGCGCCTGCTCCCAAGGCAGCCGGCAGAAAGAGGAAGGCGGACCACTTAGTTGCCGTCAAGAAAGAAAAACAATAGCAATCACTGATCAGGGAACGGTCAGATGATCTCCGTCCCCAGCTGGCTGGTGATAGTATTGATATTGTTTTGGATGAAAGTCGGCCACAACGAACTGTGAAGCTGGGGATGGTTGCCTTTGCAAAGTTGGGTGCAGACTTGCACCAACTATTGAAAGAATTCAAATAAAATTTTGCCTTTAAAGTGGAGGAGATGCCAGGCGTAAGCCCAGATCTTGTTGTCCACAAACTCGCCGTGGATCCTAAGGGGAAGTCGGTTAAGCAAAAGAAAAGAAATCACGGTGAGGAAAGGTCTCAGGCGGCTGCCGCCGAGGTCAAGAAGTTGATGGATGTTGGGTTCATTCGGCAATGTTACTACCCGGATTGGGTAGCCAACGTTGTTCTTGTGAAAAAGCCGAATGGTACCTGGTGGATGTGTGTTGATTACACAGATCTTATCAAGGCATGTCCAAAGGATAGTTATCCACTTCCAAAGATCGACAGTTTGGTCGACTCTACAGCCGGTCATGCCTTGATGAGTTTTATGGACGCCTACTCAGGCTTCCATCAGATACCCTTGTGGAAAAAAGATCAAGAAAAGACGGCCTTCGTCACAGATCAAGGGTTATTCTGCTACACGGTGATGCCGTTTGGGTTGAATAATGCGCCTGCTACTTTCCAGCATATGATTAATACCGTTTTCATTAATCAGATTGGGAGGAATGTAGAGGCATACATTGATGACATGATAGTTAAATCCAAGCTGCAGACGGATCACCTTGCTGACCTCCGAGAAACCTTCACCACCCTCAGGCGGCATAAAGTCATGCTTAATCCCAAAGAGTGTGTCTTTGGTGTTGAGTCTGGGAAGTTTCTCGGATTTTCGATTGATCATAGGGGAATAGAGGCTAACCTGGAGAAGGTACAGGCGGTATGTAATTGATATGAAGTCACCCCGCACTGTCAAGGAAGTCCAAAAATTAACCGGTTGTTTGGCGACATTGGGAAGATTCCTCAGCCAGTCATGCGACAAATGCCTTTATTTCTTCCAAGAAATAAAAAATAAAACAAGATTTGAATGGGGGGAGAATGCTGAGGCGGCATTCCAAAGGCTAAAAGAGCACTTTCACTCCGTACCCCGGCTGGTCAGTCCTTTAGCTGGGGAGGTTCTCTACATGTATCTTGCCGTCTTCAATCACGCCCTAGGTGCCGTTCTCTTAGCTGAAAGAGACGGCAACCAGCTCCCAGTGTACTTCATTAGCCATGTGCTCAGAAATTCTGAACTACGGTACCCCTGGTTGAAAATTTTGGCCTTGCCCTTTTCATGGCCGTAATGAAGTTGAAGCCATACTTCTTGGCACACCCGGTTGTAGTATACACAGACCAACCACTCAAGCGGCCAATGACAACCTTGGAGTCATCCGGAAGGATGCTTAAATGGGCTATTGAGATGCAAAGCTTAGAAATAACCTTCGAACCGAGAAAGGCAGTGAAGGGTCAGGCGTTTGCTTACTTCATTGTTAAAATGACAAGGCTGGATCAGCCGGAAAACATCGATCAGGTTTGGAAGGTATATGTAGACGGGAGCTCTACTTTGAACGGCTGTGGTGCAGGCGTGATTTGCAAATCTCTGGAAGGGGATACTTATGAATATGCACTACTGTTCAAGTTTCAAGCCTCAAACAATGAGGCGGAGTTTGAGGCCTTGCTAGCCGGAATACGCATGTGTAAGGCAGCAGGGGCAAGGAAAGTTGACGCCTGTTCGGACTCTTAGTTGATCGTCAGCCAATACCATGGTGACTATGAGGCCACCCATCCGGCAATGATCAAATACCTTTAGGAGGTCAAAGAAGAGGCCGGGACACTTGAAGAATTTAACCTGAGTCAAGTGCCCAGGTCAGAGAACAATCAGGCGGATGATCTGTCCAAATTGGCGTCATCCGCCTCCTGTGATGCGCCTCGGTATCTTCTGGGAAGTCATGGAAAAGAGAAGTATTTAGAATGATCCCATTGGAATTCTTGACCGAAGCTCTGCTTGGATGGACCCCATCCGGGCTTATTTGGTAGACAGCACTTTGTCGGATGCCCCTTCAGAAGCAACAGCATTGAAAAAGTGAGCTTTGTGCTTCGACATCTACAAGAGGGAGCTCTTCAGAAAGGGTTACCTCCAGCCGCTGCTGAAGTGTGTTACCCTTGAATAGGGCAAAGAGGTTCTAGAGGATCTGCATGCGGGTTTTTGTGCTTCACATATAGGCGGCAAAACTCTAGCAAAAAGGGCCAGGCGGCAAGGTTACTTTTGGCCCACTTTTGAGGCAGACGCCATGGAGATGGTGAAGAAGTGTGACAAGTGCCAGAGATTTAGCCGGCTCATACACCGTCCGGCTACTGACCTGACGGCAATATACAGCTCGGTTCCATTCGCAAAGTGGGGCTGGACATCTTAGTTCCTTATACGCCTGCATCAGGCGGAAGAAGATACATTCTAGTGGTTGTAGACTACTTCACTAAATGGGTAGAGGCAGAGGCGGTCAAGGGCATTAAGACAAAGGATGTCATCTCCTTCATTTGGAGGAACATCATCACCCGGTTTGGGGTTCCTATGTCTATGGTTTTTGACAACGATCCTCAGTTTGAAATGCCTACCCTCAAGAGCTGGTTGGGAGATCAAAGGATCTCACATTGCTTTGCATCCATTGGCCGCCCCCAAACAAACGACCAGGTTGAAGCCTTCAACAAGCTCATCTCAGACAGTATCAAGAAGAAAATTGAAAGGGCTGGCGGTCTATGGGCAGATGAGTTGCCTCTTGTCCTATGGGCCATCAGAACAACTGAAAATGGGGCAAACGGTGAAACCCCGTTTCTCAATACATACGGCACTGAAGTCGTCCTGCCAATTAAACTTTATAATCCAACACTCCGAATCATGCTCTATGATGAGGAGGAAAATGGGGAGGCCATGCGGCTAGCATTGGATACCCTCCTGGAGCGCAGGGGTAACGCCGCCTTGCGTCATGAGATTTACCGCCTGAGAATGACAAGGGCCTACAATAAAAGAGTGCACAAGCCGCCCTTGAAAGTAGGTGACTTTGTGCTACGAAAAATGGACGCAACCGGTAGGTACAATGAGCAAGGGAAGCTAACTCCTAATTGGGAAGGCCCCTACCGAATTTTTGACTGAAAGGAATGGTGTCCTTCTAACAAGTGTATTATTCTGATAGAGGGTTCAGAATTATCAGGAAGCTAATTCTTCAGTGATACAAGTGATCGGAATGCCTCGGTGGAGGCCGCTTCCGATCTGTAATATTAGTGAATAACTAATATTACAGCTCGGTCTTTACTGAACCCTTCGGGTCGAACCCAAACAAACTGCCGATCCGAAACGACGAATCAATCCGAAGGATTTGATGAGTCACTAAAGTATTATGAACACAAACGTCGGATATCCAGCCTATGGCGTCAAGACCGAGCGTCGTAAAATCAACAAGCAACAGGTTCGAGCATAGCCGTAGCATCACAATGGCCTAGCCATGTGGACGCTAGGCTAGCTCGAGATAGCATGCACTTTGCATGGCTAGGCGCAAGCCTAGACGCACCATGTGTATTAGGCGCACCTTGCGTGCTAGGCGCATAAGGCAGCACCATCGCTAGCACTAGGTGCTTGTGTGTGTACGTGCCTCGCATGGCAGAAGCATGCGTGCTGGCTTGCGTGCGTGCCTTCGCATGGCAGCACCAAGCAGCAGCAGCACGCTGTGCTTGTTGTGCGTGCATGCGTGTGTGTGCATGCTTTTGCATAGCTGCGTGCTTGCGTGCGTGCCTTCGCATGGAAGCACCAAGCATAGGGAGCTAGGAGCACGCATGTGCTAGGCATGATGGTTGTGCTAGCTGATGCGTGTTGGCTATGCTAGCTGCGCACAGGCTGGAAGTGCTAGCTGGGCAGCAAGGTGGGCTACCAGCTCACTCCTTGCTTGATGCCGGTTTGAGGAGACTGGGGACCAAGGCTTAGAGCCATGCCTTGGGGAGCAAGGCAATGGTCTCCCCATGGTTATGGTCCTCACCTAACCCCTCCTATCCTCATGCCACTTGTTAATTTGTAATTGCATTATTTTATAATTTATTTTGGAATTAAATTAATTAGTGAAAAATGCAACTATCCCACATTGATCATGAATGGGAAGATTAAGTTGCATTTCCCTATAAATACCCCATGATTGGGCATTTGGAAATCAAATTGAGTGGAACTAAAAAAGGCATCTCTTATTATTGAGAAATCCTTTAAGTTCGTAAAAATCTAGTTTTTTACTTGGTCAAGTCTCGACTAACCCTCGAGGCGAAGATCGTTCGGGTCAGGTCGTGGGTACGACCCGTTGGAGGTCGTCACGCTTGTGAGGCTTTGAGCTTCGAAGTAAGAGCTCGATTTACGAGCGAAGCACGTTTCAAGGGTATTACTTCTTTATCCCTTTTCTTAATTATTGTTTAATTATGTTTATGCATGCTTTATTGCTTTAATTGTTGGGGTGGGTCTTGGGCGGGTTTCTCTTCCGCGTAGCGTTGGACGATACGAAACCCAACAACGGTGTCGGAGTTGCGCTCTTTTTAATTATTGCAATTTGTAATTAATTAAGGTGATTTAAAATGGATTTAAATTTGTAGTTGTGCTTTCTAATTGGATTAGAAGCTCATTTTAATTAATTTAAAACTCGTATTTTTCTTATTTTGGCTGTCGAACCCAGATTTTGACTCAAAAATAGGGATTTTTGGGTGAAATTGATGTTCTAAATCGTTTCTGAACCTTTAGGAATGTCCAGAAGCCAAAATTCTCCCTAAAATATGTTTTTCGAGGGGTTTTTCGTTTTGACGAAAATTTTTAAATCTTTATGCCTGATTAATTTATGCATGTTAAGGGTAGATTAAATGTATGGTTGCATCCCTAATCTACTGCAATTATAAACCCTTTTTAGCATGGTTATGAAGTCATAATGTGTGCTTAACTTGGTATGTTCAATTTCTCACATAAACTTGTTATTTCACAATCATGCAAATAAATTGCATTAAAGTGTGAATGTTTACTGTGAATGTGAAATTTTAAAGTTCCTTGTATATTAAAGATCCAATCTTTGAGTGTTTAAATGGTTGGAACTTTGATTCTAAATTCCATGGTTGAACTAATTTTTGGATTTAATCATTTTGTGTTGATTAAAGTCCTTAAAGTTCAAGTACTTGTGATTGAATCATGATTTATCTTCATATTGGAAGATGTAATTTTATTATTTTACACAAGTTAAAAGTTGGAAAATTTTTCATTGGATGATTGGTTTTATTTTCCAACTCCCTATTTTGTCAAAACTCATTATTAATTTGTATATTGGTCAAATTAATTTTTGATGTAGCCCTTCAATTTTAAAGCATAAAGAAAGACCTAAATTATTTCAAAAGGATAATTTTAGATGATTTAGGCTTGTGCACCATTAAAATTAAATTTAATTAAGTTGGACTTAATTTGATTTCATTTTTCCTTAAATTGATTCTAAAATAAATTTAGAATTAATTTTATGTCACACGTAAATCAGGATTAAAATCCCGAGAATAGGCACGCAAATCGAGGCAAAAACACCCAAGCGTCACCAAGGCTAGCCGGGCTGCTTAGAAGCCCACATGTGGCTGCCTATGGTGCGCACAGGGGCTGTGCCTTGAAATGGCGCTGCTGTGTGGCGAGGAAATGCTGGTGCGCTGATGCTTGTGCGTGGTCTAGGCTGCTGGTTGCTTGGGGATGCTGCTCGGTTGCATGGTAGCAAGCCCAGCCAGCCCACCACTCGCTGGCAGGCGCCAGCATGCGTAGCAAGCTACTGGTGCTAGCCAGCGTAGCGTGCTATGCTGGGCGCAGCATGCTAGCACCAAGCATCACGCACATCCCATGGTGCGGAACCCACAAGGATTGAGTGGGACGTTTTTTGCTTAAGTTTTGGGCTATCATATTTTGCAAAATTTTGTCGTTTATAAATTAATTTAAAAATTTTAACAAGGTTAGACCTCGATTTTTTGGCTCTTGCAAAATTTTAATTTTGACAAAAATTTGGGTTTACCGGCTTAATTAATTAGATTAATTAAGTTGGATGCAGAATTTAGTGGGAGCTTATGTTTTTTCGTGAACAAATTGCGTCTTAATAAACACAATATGTTAAACAACTTTGACTAGTTTTAATTAGGCGTGCTAATCAGATTAACCGCCTAAGTTAGTTACTAGTCTTCGCGTGTTGTGCATTATTACTTGTTTTTCGTTGTAAAATGCATGGGCCATTCACATATAGTGAATGGATGAATGGAAATATATTGTTTCACAGGTTTTGTGAAAATGGCAACTAGTGGGGCCCTATTAGGATAGAAAATACGGACTGCGTTCCGTTACGTATTTTTGTAAATCTAAATATGGTCTGCGTACCGTTGAGTATCTTTGTACCTTAATATTTAGATTAATCTTAGTCGTAGTAGCTAGTAATTTTATTTTGGCGAAAATGTCTCGAGATGTCGTTTCGATGAAGACCCTTGAAGATTTCAAGGGGTCATGCTAGTTGCCAAATGCATCTATTTTATGCTTAATATATATTATTGTGTTTATATATATATTTGAATATTAGATGCATGTCTATGATTTCAAATGTTGAGATGATTAGTTAAGTTCACTTAAATCAACCAACATAGAAACCCTAGGTCCCTTATAATATTGAGCTAAAATTTGTCGTTCCAAGAACAACACTTACCGAACTAATGCGCGTACGTGATGGGCTACGCCAAAGCGAGGCATCACTACTTCACTAGGAACGTAAGGTATACTAGGTATACGAGTTGGTCTTGGTTAAGCTCAACGATTTTAGTAAGGAGTCCTTAGATGTCGTGGCAAAAGAGATAAAATGTCAAGAATGCATTAGATGCGACATTTTATCAAACCGAGAGTAGCTTAGAGCTATTAGCAATTGGATCGTTTACCCTAAAATATTAAGTGTTAAGACAAGCCAAAGCATGCTTAATCACTTTTGGATTTTTTGGGATCTCGGAATCATTTTATTCTCGCCAAAAGGGACAAATTATTAATGCGTGGATAAAATGCTCAATAAGATTGAAAATTTATATGTACGCTTTTAAATTTCAAACTTATTGGTTACATGAATGGTTTTTCATTTCAAATTCTTTAAATTGTAGAACCATGTATGCAAGTAACTCAAACAACCAGATTTCATTACGCTCCATTCTCGACAAGGAGAAATTGAGTGGGCCAAATTTTCTCGATTGGCAAAGGAATTTGCGTATTGTTCTCATGCAAGAGCAAAAGGAATACGTCCTTGATGAGGAAATACCCGACACTCCCAATGAGGAGGTCACTCAGGCTGCCCTTAACCGATGGCAAAGTGCCAATCGGGATGTCAAATGCATCATGTTGGCCACTATGTCTCCGGATCTTCAAAAGACTTTCTTTGAAACGGAGACGGCTTTTGAGATCATTTCTGAGCTTCAGAATATGTTTCAAGAGAAGGTCCGAACTGAAAGGTTCAAAACCCACAGGCAAATCCTTGAAAGCAAGCTCAAGAAAGGAGAGCCGGTTAGTCCGCATGTTCTTAATATGATTGGATTGTTTGAGAACATGGAAAGACTCGATGCTAGGTATTCAACCGAGATGGCAATTGACATCATTCTCCACTCGCTGCACAAAGGCTATGATCAGTTCAAAATGAACTATAATATGCACAACATGGAGAAAACTCTCACCAAGCTTCATGGTATGTTGAAGCAAGCCAAGCAAACCCTCAAGGATGAGGGAAAGCATGATATTCTCATGGTGAGAAAGGGCAAGACATTTAAGCGCTCGGGCAAGAAGAAGAGCTTTAAAGGGAAAAAGAAGAATTTTCCGCCTAAGTCAAACACTGCTAAGAGCAGCAAGGACAAAAAGGTAGCCTCTTCCAAATCTGATTCCGAATGTTTCTACTGCAAGAAGAAGGGACATTGGAAACGGGATTGACTCAAATTCAAGGAAGATAAGAAGAATGGCACTGTTGCTTCTTCATCAGATATTTTTGTTATAGACTTAAACTTCTCTAGCAAAACATCATGGGTATTAGATACCGGATGTGGCTCACACATTTGTTCCAATGCTCAGGGACTAAGGATAAATAGGATGCTAGAGAAGGGAGAGGTCGAGCTTCGGGCCGGCAATGGAGCAAATATGTCTGCCATCTCCGTTGGAACTCTCAGTTTGTCTTTGCCCTCTGGGCTTATTTTAGAACTTGACAATTGCTATCATGTTCCTAGATTTACCAAAAACATTATTTCAATTTCGGCATTGGGCGCCAAGTGACAGGCGGTCGCACACCTAACAAAAATAACCTAACTAATCCTCCTAACTATGTAGTAGGACAACTACTCACACATGAAGAAACACGACTGAGATAGAGTGAAATCAGTAAAATATGGCTAAAATATCTCACCGGGTACACAAACTATTCACATAAGTAGAGCGGGGAGACCATCCTAGCCACAAACCTACTCAATTCCAAGCAAATTGGTAAATGGGTTTTCGAAAACTCTTTTCGCAAAGCACACACATATGATTGTTATCATAGAAGCATAGGCATGTAAAGGCATATCAACAACACTAGAAAAAAAAAAAGAAACTAACCAAATACTAAAAAAAATAATATATACATGGTGAAAAGTGATTCCTCCCCCAAGCTAAACCATACATTGTCCTCAATGTATGCATAAAACAGTGTAAATGGACAAGGGGAGAGGGAAACAAATCTACGGATCAGGAGGGTGATAATCATACCTCGGTCCGGAGCTAGGACCGCCCTGAAAATGCTGACGCATCATGCCCCTTCCATGGAGTCCTCCTTCGCAGAATATGTTCTTTTCACCTGCATAAACTGAGAGAAAATAATAAAAATTAGAACACTAATAACCACATCTAGAATCAAAAATAAAAATAAAAATAGGAATAAAAGAAAGGTAAAGGATCGAGAATGGGTTGCCTCCCATTTAGCACTTGTTTATAAGGTCTTTAGCTCGACCGTAGTGATAGCTCGATCAGCCCGGGTCACCGCATGAAGGGGGAACTCCGCAATGTTGCCCATGGGAATGATTGCCTCCAAGTGACTCCTTCGTTTTATTGTTTACCTGCCTGATATCCGAACTCACCTTCATGTGCCCAAACGCATCATCGGGTGGAATTTTGTCCTTGCTTCTCTCAAAATTTCTATCAAATACATACTTATCAAACAAAGGTTAGTAGCATCGATTCTTAAGCAAGTACCACCATCAAATATAGAATTATGTTCATCAAAGAGCTTGAACATGACTTGTTTATCCTGGGCCCTAATGGTCACTTGTCCTTTAGGAACATCTATTAAAGCTTGACTTGTGGCAAGGAATGGACGACCAAATATAATCGGGATCTTATGGGCTTCTTTCATGTCCACAACAACAAAATCAACAGGAAAAAGTTCACCAACCTTAACTAATACATCTTTAACCACACCCTTAGGGAGTTTAGAGGTCCTATCAGCCAATTGAATAGAAATAGGGGAAGGTTTAAGTCCTTGCAAGCCTAAACTCTCATATAATGAATAGGGCATTAAGTTAACACTTGCACCTAAATCGCACAAAACCCTGTCGAAATTTTTTTCATTTATCGTGCAGGGAATAGTGAAACTACCAGGATCATGCAGCTTAGGTGGTAGGTTATCATATAAGAGAGTAGGGCCTTTCTTATTTACTACTTCCTTATCCTCATGTTGATCTTTAATATTCTTCACAAAATTTGCAAATTGAGGCATTTGAATCAAAAGATCGGAAAAGGGAGTAGAAGCGTGTACCTTCTCAAGGGCTTCGCAATATTTCCCAAAATTTCTATTGAGTACGGCTTTTGACAACCTTTGCGGGAAAGGAATTGGTTCCTCATAAGCCGGTGGAGCAATATATTTGGGGCCTTGGACATCTTTGCCCCTTTCATCCTTCCTAGACTCCACACTGCATACCTTCTCACCTATTTGCCTCGGAGATGGTTCATCAAACTGCATTGCATTGTTCTTTCTGGACCTTTGCTTGATCATGAAGAGTTGATAGGCGACTCACCTGTTGTGAAAGTTGACTTATTTGGGTTTCCATGAGCTTACTCTAGGCTTGCAACTGTTGATGGAGTTACCTTGTTGTTGGATAGAGCTACTTTGTTGTTGGATGGCACTATTGGTTGCGGTAATAAAGCTCTCCATCATTAACTCAAGGCTAGATTCTTGGGGAAGTAGTTGCGTTGGTTATTGGTTCATAGGTGGTCTTTATTGGAAACCGGGTGGTGAGTTGTAGTTGTTGGGTAGGGATGGTTGTGATGGTGGATTCTGTTGTGCTTGGGTGTTCTTATAAGAGAAGTTGGGATGTTGTTTCCAACCTTCGTTGTAAGAATTGGAGTAGGGATCAAAAGGCTGTTTGGGGTTTGAGGAGTAGAAAGCATTGACCTGCTCAATTGACATCTCACTTGAATTCTGCGAATTCTGCGGGCAATCGGGTGCAATATGACCCTGCACATTACACAATTGATACAACTCCTGTGGGCTAGTAGAAGTTCCAGCTTGGAACTTATCAACCCTGCTTGTTAGTGCCTGCACAGAACTGGTTAGCATAGTCAAGGCATCTACATCAAGTTTACCTCCTTTTTTCACAGTATGTCGGCCTCCTGGATGATAATTATCATTGGCCGCCATCTTCTCAATCAGCTCCTTTGCCTTAGTTGGGTTCTTTGTCAAGAGAGAACCCCCTGATGCAGCATCAATGTAGATTCGGAACTGATGGGTTAGGCTATTATAGAAGGTTTGAATCAACAACCACTTTGGGATACCGTGATGAGGGCATTGTCTCTGTAAGCGCTAAAATCTCCTCCATGTTTCATAAAGGGACTCATCATCTGACTTCATGAAGGTAGATAGTTCGTTTCTTAGCCTTGCAGTCTTTTCCTGTCCTAAGAACTTGACAAGGAAAGCTTTCACTAACTTGTCCCATGTGTCGAACGAGCCAGCGCCTTCATCTCTCAACCACTCCTGGTGTGCCTCAGTCGTATGCAACCAAAAATATCACAACTAAGCTAACTGCAAATAAACGTAGTTAGGGGAGTCGAGTTTGAATCCACAGGGAAAAAGGGACTAATAACTGCAAACCTAAGTGGAATTACTCTAGGAACGTAGTAATCTAAGTAACAAGGGGGTTTTGACAAGCAATGGTGACAATTAAACTAAATCAGAACAATGAACGTAAATAGTATGCAATCAAAGAGAATAACGGTCTTGGTTATGCGAAATCCACAATTGAACATACAAATTGATCATAGAAGCTTCTTCAATCAAACACTATTGAACACCTTGTTGTAGAATTCTAAATTCTAAATTCTCATAAGCTAGTTAGAAATAGCAAAGCGCTCCTTTCTAACCCTTTCTAATGTATAATTTAAGACAAGCGCTCTAAATCATCCACAAGAAGAACATAAACGGAGAAATCAACAAGGATTGAATAAATTAACACAAGCGGTCTAATTTCTTCAATAATATTATTCCCTCTTTAAGTTATCAATCAAAAGCATGCATTCATAACCCAAAGTTGCTACTTTGGAAAGATTAATTAGAAGCAAGCGAATCTAACAATTCTAACCTAGCAATTGATTAAAGCAAATCATGAAATAATTCAAAGGAATAATAAACATTCAATAGATAATAATAAAGAGAAGAGAAATCTCACAATTCGTAGCCAAAAGCTTCAATCTTTAAACAAGAATCCGGAAGATTAAGCTTCCATGGATTCTAATTCAAAAACAAAGATTTCTGAAATTTGCCAAGAACCCTAGAAAACTTTTACTTCTCTCTAACTTAATTCTCACTAATTAATCTCTCTTAACTCTTCATAAAAATAGACTATATATATGTTTCCATACTTAAATATCATAAAACAATAATAAAAATAATAAATAAATACAAAACACGAGCCAAGACAAAGCAAACTGCTGAAAAATAACAAAAACAGGCCCTGAAATCTGGAAGACCCGCTGCCAGCTGCTCGGGACCCGCTGGCAGCGGCTAAAGCAGCAAAACACTTCGTCCTCTCTGGCTGACCCGCTGCCAGCGGCTCTGGCCAGCTGCTAGCGGCCCTGGCAGCGGTTCTGCTGTCTTCTGCTGTCTTCTTTGCTCTTTCTTCTAGCTTTGCTTCACCTTTACTCAAGCTTTCTCCCTTGCTCTTCCAAGCTCCATCACGCTTCTCAAATCACGAGCTAAGGTCCATACTCTATAATCCTCCTCATTAGTTTCCGAACTCACTCACTAACACCTATAAATCCCGGCTTTTGCACACAGGTGAGATCACTGCCCGAAACTCACAAAAGCTATTAAAAACTCATGCACAACATCAAAACACACCCTAAAACTCTTCTCTCAACCCTTGATAAGACGGCTTATCAACTCCTTTGCCCTATCCCGTAATGAGAAAGGGAAAAGGCAAAGTCTAATAGCATCATCTGTAACACCATTAATTTTCATTGTATCACATTTCTCCAGAAAACTATCGATGTGACTCACCGGACAATCATGCGGTGAGCCTGCAAATGAATCATTGGAGATGAACTGAATGAGTTGTGGCTTTAGCTCGAAGTTCTGAGCCGTCACAGGTGGCCTGACAATGCTAGAAAGGAGTCCGGTAGTTGTATCAGGAATACCGTACTCCAAAAGGGATTTCGTTTCTTGGTCTACCATGTTTCTCCTACGTCGATTTCTTGTTCTCCTTCTTCTTATAGTTTCCTCGATCTCAGAGTTAAATGGTTCAAGATCTTCTAAACTTGAGCGTCGTGTGGGCATGCAACAAGAAAACTAGAGAAAGAGTATAAAAAACACAAGAGAGAATAGCCGAAGCAACGAAATAAGCCTAGCAAAAACGAATCACAAATAATCTAATGAAACCGTTAGTCCCCGGCAACTGTGCCAAAATTTGACAGGCGGTCGTACACCTAACAAAAATAACCTAACTAATCCTCCTAACTATGTAGTAGGGTAAGTCAGGGTCGATTCCACAGAGACTATGGTTCACCTGAAATTATCTAGACTTAAGTTATTACTAAGCAAGAATCAACAATGGTGGATTAAACTATATGTTAAAATATGGAAAACTAGAAATAATCAAACGAATATGATAAATCACATAACTAAAACATCCAAGATCAAGTATCACCACAATTACGATCGATGCAATTATATTTCTACCCCTAACATACGATTCCAATCGAATGAGGAAAAGTAAACCCTAATCAATACCAAAGACCTCTCTCGAGTATCAATGGCTTCCCTAACATACAATCAAACCTATTCTCATGGTATCATGCAAATTAGAGACATTAAACACAATACTCTAACTTTGAAAACCTTATCGGTCTCGAGGCTTTGAATTTCAACTGCTCCATGCGGATATACGTTCACCACTTGAAAAGGGCCCTCCCAACGGGACCGAAGTTTTCCCGGAAATAATTTAAGTCGGGATTGATATAGGAGTACTTTGTTACCGACTTTGAACTCCTTCCGCGTGATCATTCGATCATGCCATAGCTTGGTCTTTGCTTTATAAGTATCGACATTCTCATAGGACTCAAGCCGGATCTCCTCTAGTTCTTGGAGTTGCAATTTCCGATGTTCACCCGCTTCATCCAATTGCATGTTAAATGACTTAACCGCCCAATATGCTTTATTCTCAAGCTCAACCGGAAGATGGCACGGTTTTCCGAAGATAAGGCGGTAAGGGGACATCCCGATATGTGTTTTGTATGCGGTGCAGTACGCCCATAGAGCATCCTCCAACCTCAAACTCCAATCCTTCCTATCCGGATTCACCGTTTTCTGCAGAATTGACTTCACCTCTCTATTGGACACCTCGGCTTGCCCATTGGTTTGTGGGTGATAAGCCGTGGAGATTTTGTGGTGAACGGAGTACTTCCTCAACATAGCACCCACTGTACGGTTGCAAAAGTGCGTTCCTCGGTCACTTATCAACGCCCTCGGGATTCCAAACCTAGAAAATATGTAAGATTTGATAAAACCTGAAACCACTTTAGAATCGTCAGTCCTAGTGGGTATTGCTTCCACCCACTTCGACACATAATCACAAGCAAGAAGTATATAAGTAAAACCGTGAGAAATAGGGAATGGTCCCATGAAATCTATACCCCAAACATCAAATATTTCACAATATAGTAAAGAGGATTGGGGCATTTCACTTTTCTGGGAAATGTTACCTACTCTCTGGCAATTATCACAAGATTTACAAAATCCATAGGAATCTCGAAACAAACTTGGCCAGTAAAAACCACAGTCGAGAACCTTCCTTGTTGTGCGTTTGGCTCCAAAGTGTCCGCCACAAGCATGAGAACGCAGAAGGTGAGAATAGGGATCACCTCATTTTCGGGAATACATATGCGAATGATTTGATCGGAGCAAAACTTCCACAAGTATGGATCATCCCATGCATAGTACTTCGCATCATTTCGAAGCTTGTCCTTTTGAGACTTTGTGAAACCTGGAGGAAACTGTTGAAAAACCAGAAAATTCACAATGTTAGCAAACCAAGGCCGCAAATCCTTAAGAGCAAATAAAGATTCATCCCGAAATTCTCTTAGGAATTGGTATGGAAATGATGGTTGATCAACAATATGGGACAAACGACTCAAATGATCAGCAACTAGATTTTCCGCGCCTATCTTGTCCTTGATTTCCAACTCAAACTCACATAAGAGCAGAATCCATCTTATTAGTCTTGGTTTGGCTTCTTTCTTCTTCATCAAGTGGCGAAGAGCTGCATGATCAGTGAAAACAATTACTTTAGTACCAAGCAAATAAGATCGAAACTTTTCTAGAGCAAATACTACAGCTAACAACTCTTTTTCTGTGGTAGTGTAGTTTCGTTGGGCTGAATTGAGGGTCATTGAGGCATAATAGATCACATGAGATGCCCTCCCTACTTTCTGGCCTAACACAACTCCAACTGCATAATCACTCGCATCACACATTATCTCAAATGGTAGAGACCAATCTGGGGCTTGAATGATAGGGGCAGAAATGAGCTTAGCCTTCAATTCGTCGAAAGCCTTCTTGCAATCATCATCAAAGTGGAATTTCACATCTTTCTGCAGCATTTTGCACATAGCATTCGCAAGCTTTGAGAATCCCTCAATGAACCTACGATAGAAACCTGCATGGCCAAGAAAAGAACGCACTTCACGCACATTAGTAGGATAAGGAAGAGACTGAATAGTATCAATCTTAGCCTTATCAACCTCAATACCTCTAGAAGAGACTACATGACCTAACACAATGCCCTGTTGGACCATAAAATGACATTTCTCAGAATTTAGGACGAGGTTAGAGTCAATACATCTTTTAAGGACCATAGATAAGTGATGCAAGCATTTATCAAAAGAATCACCATAAACAGTGAAATCATCCATAAATACTTCCATGAAATGCTCAACGAACTCAGAAAAGATGCTCATCATGTATCGCTGAAAGGTTGCAGGTGCATTACATAGTCCAAAAGGCATACGTCGATACGCAAATGTGCCAAAAGGACATGTAAAAGTTGTCTTCTCTTGATCTTCAGGTGCAATGGGCACTTGAAAGTACCCAGAATACCCATCAAGGAAACAGTAATAAGATTTCCCTGCAAGTCTTTCGATCATTTGGTCAATAAAAGGTAAAGGGAAATGGTCTTTCCTAGTTACTGCATTCAACCTACGATAATCAATGCAAACTCGCCAACCATTTTGAACTCTAGTAGGAACCATTTCACCCTGTTGATTTTCTACCACAGTCACACCACTTTTCTTGGGAACCACCTGCGTAGGACTGACCCATTTACTATCAGATATAGGAAATATCATTCCTACTTGCACTAATTTTATGATCTCCTTCTTTACCACTTCCATCATGGGAGAATTCAGGCGACGCTGAGGTTGCCTCACAGGTTTGGCATCATGTTCTAGCAGAATACGATGCATGCAAGTGGATGGACTTATTCCCTTAATGTCTGCAATGGTCCATCCAATAGCTAACTTGTGCTCTTTCAGCACTGTCACCAACTTGTCCTCTTGCTCCTTGGTCAATTTGCTTGAAATTATAACAGGTAAAGTATCGTTCTGACCAAGGAACACATATTTCAAATGATCAGGAAGTGGTTTTAGCTCCACCTGGGGTGCCTGCAAAACAGAAGGTAAGAGTTTATCAGTAGGCACTGTCAATGGGGTAGGTGCCGAACCTGGTGGTCTAAGTGGGAGCTTGGAATGGCTATTCAACTCTGCTACCATCATCTGCACACTATTAGGCAAAGGGATATCCAAACAATCAGCAGATAAATCATTAGAAATGGAAGTGAGGAGCGCATCCTCGCCCTCAACATCGAAGACATCCTGCACTATAGGATCAATGATATCAATGGAACACAAAGAATGAGTGTCAACAGGATATTTCATGGAATTATAGATGTTATACACAATTTCTTGCCCATCAAACTCCATAGTTAAAGAACCAGTAAAAACATCAATTTTAGTCCTAGCAGTTTTCAAGAAGGGTCTTCCTAACAAGATGGGAACTGCTTGTCTATCATGTTCCATATCAAGCACATAAAAGTCAGCAGGAAAAATTAGTTCATCAACTTTCACAAGCACATCTTCCACCACTCCCTTAGGGTAAACATTTGACCTATCATCTAATTGAATCACTACCCCGGTTTCATGTAAAGGTCCAAGTTCCAAAGAATTGAACAGGGAATATGGAATAACATTAATTGATGCACCCAAATCCAACATAGCTCTATGAAAAGTGGTGTCCCCTATTGTAACTGGAACAGTAAACATACCAGGATCACTGCATTTTTCAGGAAGTTTCTTTTGGAAAACTGCAGAAACATGAGCACTCACTTTCACTTTTTCCTTCCCTCCTAACCTGTGCTTCCTCTTTATAGTACACAGTTCTTTCAAAAATTTAGCAAATCGAGGAACACTTTTTATTAAATTCAAAAGGGGAATGTTTACCTCACACTTGCTGAATGTTTCATAGATGTCTTTGTCTTTCTCATACCTCTTTGTTTCTTTCAAAGCTTCAGGAAAAGGTGGTGTGGGTTCATAAGATGGAAAAGTGGGAGGATTTGCTACAGCTTCATGTTCCACTTCCTTCTCTTCAGCTCCAATCAACTCTTCAGCCCTCTTGGTTGCAATTTCAGTCTCTTTCAGCTCCTTGCCACTCCTCAATGTAATAGCGTTGGCTTGTTGCTTAGGATTCAACTCCGTTTGAGATGGAAGTTTTCCTGAATCTTTAGCTTCAAGTCTGCTCACTGCACTTGAAATTTGGCTCACTTGACTTTCCAAATTCTGAATACTGGATTTGGTTTCTTGCTGGAATTGCACCATGTTTTGCTGCATAGTAGAAACATTAGAAGTTAGTGATCTAATCATTTCGTCAGTTGACATATTACTCGAATTTGAGCTTTGGCCTTGAGGTTTGGCTAATGGTGCCCTATATTGCTGATATTGCTGCTGGCCTTGAGCATTTTGCTGTTGTTGTTGGTTCCCTGGGAATTCCCATATCTCAAATTTGGATGATCCCTCCATCCTGGATAGTATGTATTTGAATATGGATCATATCTTCTCTGAGGACCTTGCCCTTGGAAACCCATTGCATTGGCCTGCTCATTCTGCTCCTCTTGTAATTGAGGACATGCATCAGTGGGATGTCCCATGGTGGTGCATAAACCACAAGCATTCAGTTGCTGTGGATTCCTTGAGTTCACCATGAACTCACGCATCATAGAAGTCAAATCAGCTACTTGACTCTCTAACTCAGTTGTATTCGAATTTTCTAAATTCACCCGGCGCGTGGGAGTTCTCTGACTGAATTGCCTAGAATTTTCTGCTAGCTCTGCAATCAACCTAGTTGCATCTCCTGGAATCTTATTCACTAGCCCTCCACCACTTGCTGCATTCACCATCCTCAAGTCATCATCAGTTAGACCTCCATAGAAGTATAGGATGAGGTCTTGATCGGAATACCCATGGTAAGGACAACTAGCACACAATCTCTTAAATCTCTCCCAATACTCATACAAGGATTCATCTTCCTTCTGATCCACATTGCTGATAGCTTTCTTAAGGCTTGCAGAAATAGTGGCTGGGTAGTACTTCTCAAGGAAACACTTCTTTAAATCTGCCCAAGTTGTTATGCTACCTGGGGGAAGATAGTAAAACCAATCCTTTGCTGCATCTTTGAGAGAAAAAGGAAATGCTCTCAACTGAATTTGTTCATCAGTCATCCCAATCGGTTTCATGCTAGTGCAAACCACATGAAATTCCGCCAGATGTTTATTCGGATCTTTGCCTTTCATGCCATGGAATGCCGGCAATAGATGAATTAGACCGGATTTGATCTCAACATTAGTACCTTCCTCCAATTGCTGATATGCAATGCACAACGGCTGTTGGTTCAAGTTAGGGGCTGTAAGTTCTCTTAGAGTTCGATTGTCAGCCATCTCCTCTTCTTCTTGAATATTGAAGGAGTACGTTGATTCACTGGGGGTTGTTCTTGCCTCTTTTCGCAACCTGGAAATATTCCTTTCAATTTCTGGATCAAACTGCAAAACTTCTTTGTTAGCAGAACGGGTACTTATCATACCCTAGCGAACAAACAAAGAAAGATAGCTAAGAACAGTCCTAAAATAAATTCTACTAAGATAAACAATTAAAAAGTAACGCCTTAATTCCCCGGCAACGGCGCCAAAATTTGGTATGCCTCAGTCGTATGCAACCAAAAATATCACAACTAAGCTAACTGCAAATAAACGTAGTTAGGGGAGTCGAGTTCGAATCCACAGGGAAAAAGGGACTAATAACTGCAAACCTAAGTGGAATTACTCTAGGAACGTAGTAATCTAAGTAACAAGGGGGTTTTGGCAAGCAATGGTGACAATTAAACTAAATCAGAACAATGAACGTAAATAGTATGCAATCAATGAGAATAACGGTCTTGGTTATGCAAAATCCACAATTGAACATACAAATTGATCATAGAAGCTTCTTCAATCAAACACTATTGAACACCTTGTTGTAGAATTCTAAATTCTAAATTCTCATAAGCTAGTTAGAAATAGCAAAGCGCTCCTTTCTAACCCTTTCTAATGTATAATTTAAGACAAGCGCTCTAAATCATCCACAAGAAGAACATAAACGGAGAAATCAACAAGGATTGAATAAATTAACACAAGCGGTCTAATTTCTTCAATAATATTATTCCCTCTTTAAGTTATCAATCAAAAGCATGCATTCATAACCCAAAGTTGCTACTTTGGAAAGATTAATTAGATGCAAGCGAATCTAACAATTCTAACCTAGCAATTGATTAAAGCAAATCATGAAATAATTCAAAGGAATAATAAACATTCAATAGATAATAATAAAGAGAAGAGAAATCTCACAATTCGTAGCCAAAAGCTTTAATCTTTAACCAAGAATCCGGAAGATTAAGCTTCCATGGATTCTAATTCAAAAACAAAGATTTCTGAAATTTGCCAAGAACCCTAGAAAACTTTTACTTCTCTCTAACTTCATTCTCACTAATTAATCTCTCTTAACTCTTCATAAAAAGAGACTATATATATGTTTCCATACTTAAATATCATAAAACAATAATAAAAAGAATAAAAAAATACAAAACACGAGCCAAGACAAAGCAAACTGCTGAAAAATAACCAAAACAGGCCCCGAAATCTGGAAGACCCGCTGCCAGCTGCTCGAGACCCGCTGGCAGCGGCTAAAGCAGCAAAACACTTCGTCCTCTCTGGCAGACCCGCTGCCAGCGGCTCTGGCCAGCTGCCAGCGGCCCTGGCAGCGGTTCTGCTGTCTTCTAAGCTCTTTCTTCTAGCTTTGCTTCACCTTTACTCAAGCTTTCTCCCTTGCTCTTCCAAGCTCCATCACGCTTCTCAAATCACGAGCTAAGTTCCATACTCTATAATCCTCCTCATTAGTTCCCGAACTCACTCACTAACACCTATAAATCCCGGCTTTTGCACACAGGTGAGATCACTGCCCGAAACTCACAAAAGCTATTAAAAACTCATGCACAACATCAAAACACACCCTAAAACTCTTCTCTCAACCCTTGATAAGACGGCTTATCAACTCCTTTGCCCTATCCCGTAATGAGAAAGGGAAAAGGCAAAGTCTAATAGCATCATCTGTAACACCATTAATTTTCATTGTATCACATTTCTCCAGAAAACTATCGATGTGACTCACCGGACAATCATGCGGTGAGCCTGCAAATGAATCATTGGAGATGAACTGAATGAGTTGTGGCTTTAGCTCGAAGTTCTGAGCCGTCACAGGTGGCCTGACAATGCTAGAAAGGAGTCCGGTAGTTGTATCAGGAATACCGTACTCCAAAAGGGATTTCGTTCCTTGGTCTACCATGTTTCTCCTACGTCGATTTCTTGTTCTCGTTCTTCTTATAGTTGCCTCGATCTCAGTGTTAAATGGTTCAAGATCTTCTAAACTTGAGCGTCGTGTGGGCATGCAACAAGAAAACTAGAGAAAGAGTATAAAAAACACAAGAGAGAATAGCCGAAGCAACGAAATAAGCCTAGCAAAAACGAATCACAAATAATCTAATGAAACCGTTAGTCCCCGGCAACGGTGCCAAAATTTGACAGGCGGTCGTACACCTAACAAAAATAACCTAACTAATCCTCCTAACTATGTAGTAGGGTAAGTCAGGGTCGATTCCACAGAGACTATGGTTCACCTGAAATTATCTAGACTCAAGTTATTACTAAGCAAGAATCAACAATGGTGGATTAAACTATATGTTAAAATATGGAAAACTAGAAATAATCAAACGAATATGATAAATCACATAGCTAAAACATCCAAGATCAAGTATCACCACAATTAAGATCGATGCAATTATATTTCTACCCCTAACATACGATTCCAATCGAATGAGGAAAAGTAAACCCTAATCAATACCAAAGACCTCTCTCGAGTATCAATGGCTTCCCTAACATACAATCAAACCTATTCTCATGGTATCATGCAAATTAGAGACATTAAACACAATACTCTAACTTCCCAATTATCAACCCAACTATTCTCATGTTGAATCTCAAACCCTAAATTAAACTACCCAATTCCGTTTAAACCCAACTCTCGTTGTGATAGAAACAATGGAATAATAACAATACTAATTATCACTAATCTAGTATTGGCATAATCACAATAAATTTAGCATAAGCAATTGCAACAATCATTAGAGAATATAAAGAATTAATTTATGCATCAATCATAATTGGGCTACCCTAGATCTTGGAATAAAGAAACTACTCACTCATAATGAAATAAACAATAACAAAAATAATTAAGGAAAACATAATTAAGAAAATTAAAGATGAAAAGAAAATACCGAATCTTGAATTGAATGGAAAACGGAAAGTAGAAATCTTGAATCTTGAATTACAAAAGCTAAAGCAAAATAATGGAGAGTACTAGGTCTTAACAATGTAAAACTAGACTAATAAAAACTTAATTATAAATAAAACAATACTTAGTGTATTTATAGCCCTAGAAAGATAAGAAGATAATTAAATTTCTTGGCGCATAATCCTTCCAGGAGGCACGGACGTGCCTCAGATCGAGTGCTCAAAACCTTGTCTTCTGACTTCCAGGCACGGACGTGCCTGTGATGGGCACGGACGTGCCTCTTGACGAGTGTAATTCTGCAGTCTTGGGCACGGACGTGCCTAATGTCGAAGCTCAGAGCTGTGTAAAATGACTTGGAGGCACGGACGTGCCTCATCCAAAAGTCCCTAAATAGCTCGTTCTTCAATCAACAAGCCTCGTGAAGGTTTGTGAGCCTCGGTTTAGCTTCGTGACTTCGTAAAATATCCAAATTAGCTCCGTTAATCCTGAAATACATCAAAAACAACGAAACTACCCATAAAAGCATCGAATCATCGAAACTGAACCAAATTACACCAAAATAGACTAAAACACTCGACTAAGCTAATAAAACCAACTAAAAATAACCTAACAAATATGCACAAAACACGACTTATCACCAAGGGTTTTGAATTTTGAATTAAGAACAATAGTTGTTCATTTTATTTCGATAATGTTTTATATGGTAAGGCATATTCAAAAAATGGTCTTTATGTGCTTTCTCTTGACAAACAAGTTTATAACATTAATGATATCGCTAAAAGGGCTAAGACCATCGAGTTAAATCAAACCTACTTGTGTCATTGTCTTCTTGGCCACATTAACGTCAAACGCATCAAGAAACTTCTACAAGAAGATGTTCTTGACTCATTCGACTTGGGGTCGTTTGAAAATTGCGAAGGATGTTTATTAGGCAAGATGATAAAGCAGCCATTCTCCAAGTTGGGAGAAAGGGAAAGTGACTTATTGGGTCTAACACATACGGATGTATGTGGACCAATGAGTACACCCCCAAGGCAAGGTTATCGATATTTCATTACCTTCACCGACGACTATAGTAGATATGGTTATGTCTACCTTATGTCAAATAAATCTGAATCCTTTGAGAAATTCAAAGAATTTTAGAGTGAAGTTGAGAATTAATTTGGCAAGAAGATTAAAGCACTTCAATCGTATCGAGGTGGCAAATATTTGAGCCATGAATTCGACGATCACTTGAAAGAACATGGTATTCTTTAAGAGTTGACACCTCCTGGAACTCCTCAATGGAACATAGTATCCGAAAGGAGAAATCGAACCTTGTTAGACATGGTTCGATCAATGATGGGTCTTAGTGAACTTCCTTTCTCTTTCTGGGGACGTGCGTTACTAACTGCAACACTAACACTGAACCGTGCTCCGTCAAAAGCTTTCAAAAAGACTTCATATGAATTATGGACTAAGAAACCTCCAAGGTTGTATTTTCTTAAGATTTGGGGTTGCGAAGCATATGTCAAGCGATTAATTTCTGACAAGCTTCACCCAAAATCAGACAAGTGTTTCTTTGTGGGCTACCTAAAAGAAACTAAGGGGTATTAATTCTACAATAAATCCGAGAACGAAGTGTTGGTTGCTTGTCATGGTGTCTTTTTTGGAGAAGGAACACCTTTCCAAAATAACAAGTGGGAGGAAAATCGAACTCGACGAAGTTCGAGAGGACGAGCAACAATGTCAACCTGAAAAAAGTGACAATCAAAATGCTTTAGATGCAATTGATAAGATTAGTCAGAATCAAATAGACAATGTAAATGCTCAACCTATTACCCTTCGTAGGTCGCAACGGCCAAGATCTCAACCAGACAGATACCTTAGTATTGTCTTAACCGAAGATCAGGACATCCTAGTCATGGATGGAGATGAGCCAGCAACATACAAACAAGCTATGACGAGCCCCGGCTCTGCTAAATGGCAAGAGGCCATGAAATCTGAGATGGACTCCATGTCTGAAAATCAAGTTTGGGACTTGGTAAATTTGCCCGAAGGTTACACACCCATCGGTTGCAAATGGATTTTCAAATTGAAAACAGACAAAGAAGGAAATGTATAAGTATACAAAGCTAGACTGGTGGCAAAAGGTTACAAGCAAATCCACGAGATTGATTATGATGAAACTTTTTTGCCAGTCGCAATGCTTAAGTCCGTCCGGATCATCCTAGCGATTGCTGCATATTACGATTACGAAATATGGCAAATGGACGTCAAAACCGCCTTCCTTAATGAGATTTTGGAAGAAACTGTGTATATGACACAGACGGAAGGTTTTGTTGATCCAAGCAACGCTAGAAAGGTATGCAAGCTTAAGAAGTCCATTTGATGAAGCCATCAGTAAGTTTGGCTTTATCAGGAATACGGACGAGTCTTGTGTTTACAAGAAGGTCAGTGGGAGTGACATCGCATTCCTAGTCCTATATGTCGATGCCATATTGCTCATTGGAATAACACAAAATTACTAGAGTCCGTAAAGGGTTGGCTTGGAAAGTGCTTTTCAATGAAGGACTTAGGAGAGGCACAATACATATTGGGCATCAAGATCTATCGGGATAGATCTAAGAGGATGATTGGATTGAGCCAGAGTACCTACATTAATAAAGTACTGGCACGATTTAACATGGAGAATGCCAAGAGAGGGCACCTACCCATGTCCCATGGCGTAACTCTCAGCAAGAATCAGTGTCCACAAACACCTGTTGAACGGGAGAGAATGAATCTGGTTCCATATGCTTCGCTAATTGGATCGATCATGTATTCCATGATATGTACAAGGCCTGATGTATCGTACGCTTTAAGTGCTAAGAGCCAATACCAATCAGACCCAGGAGAGGCGCATTGGATTGCGGCCAAGAATATCCTAAAGTACCTGAAAAGGAACAAGGATAAATTCCTGGTCTATGGTGGCCACAAAGATTTGATTGTTGAAGGTTACACCGACGCTAGCTTCCAGACTGACAGAGACGACTTCAAGTCACAGTTAGGGTATATATTTTTCCTAAATGGAGGAGCATTTTTAAGTGGAAGAGTGCCAAGCAAAGCACCACTGCAGATTCTACAACTGAAGCCGAATACTTGACATCTTTGGAAATAGCTAAGGAGGCAGTTTGGATTCGTAAGTTCGTCAGTGAACTTGGTATTGTACCCTCCATCAAGGGTCCAATAGATCTCTATTGTGACAACAATAGAGCTATTTCTCAGGGCAGAGAGCCAAGAGAGCACCAGAAGGTCAAACATGTCCAAAGGCGATTCACATGATAAGGGAATGGAAACCAGATGGTGAAATCAGAATTTATAAGATCGAAACGGATGACAATGTGGCCAATCCTTTGACTAAACTTCTGCCTCAAGTGAAGCACAACAAGCACGTCGAGGCAATGGGAATCAATCATGTTGGAGATTGGCTTTGAATTCCCTATACATGTGTTTTAATTAAACTAGATGTCTTAATGTAAAACACTATGTAGAAACCATTCATTTATGGAGTAATTAATTTTTCATGCAAAATTACTACTCACTCCATTGCTATTTAATTGTGGTTTAGAATAAAATAATGAGTCCATTCGATTTTTGAGAATTTTCAAAACAGGATATCAAGACCATGTCTTGGATAAAGAAACACCTATTAAGTGAACATTGAATATTTAAATCGAAAATTATCCCTAATCGAGGTCATTTAACTGATGGACGATTAATGACCACTGGAGATTAGTGTGTAGTATGATTTACAACACCGTTTCTTGTGCTGCTAGGACATAGTAGTCATAAATCATTTGCACAGGTGCTAGTTTGGAACTACACCGGATCGACCCATGAGAGTACTTTAAGAAATTTAAAACTTCATAAGTACATTTCTCATATAGCTATCGGAACCTGTTTTCTCGACCATGAGTATTGTGAAGTTCTCTTGTTTAAGTACTAGTCTCTATGATGTTGACAAACGTCCGCCGTAACTGGGGATTATAACGAGAACACTCGAGAGATTAAGTCCTCTTAGTAAGAGAGGCTTACAGTACAAGACTGGGAATGTCCCCCTATTAACAATAGGGAATATGTCTTTGTTGTTTACAAGGCCGCTCGAAGAGTGAGACTGTGAAAATGCATGGTTGTGCTCAGATGGATTTTAGAAATCATCTTCTTATTGACAGTCGAACTTAGAGATCGAGAAACACTTTTGGACGTAATAAGGATGACAAAGATTCTTCCCTTATTGTTCATGAAGAGACATTAAGCGACATAGGAAATGGGCTATACACTGTATGCACACTTGTCCGGAAGGACAAGTGGGAGATTAAAAGGAATGGTGTCCTTCCAACAAGTGTATTATTCTGATAGAGGGTTCAGAATTATCAGGAAGCTGATTCTTTAGTGAGATCAAGTGATCGGAATGCTTGGGTGGAGGCCGCTTCCGATCTGTAATATTAGTGAATAATTAATATTACAGCTTTGTCTTGACTAAACCCTTCGGGTCAAACCCAAACAAACTGCAGATCCGAACCGACGAATCAACCAAAGGATTTGATGAGTCACTAGAGTATTACGAACACAGACGTCGGATATCGAGCCTAGGGCGTCGTGACCGAGCGTCGTAAAATCAACAAGCAACAAGTTCGAGCGTAGCCGTAGCATCACAATGGCCTTGCCATGTGGAATCTAGGCTAGCTTGAGCTAGCATGAACTTTGCATGGCTAGGCGCAAGCCTAGACGCACCATGTGTGTTAGGCGCACCTTGCGTGATAGGCGCACAAGGCAGCACCATTGCTAGCACTAGGTGCTTGCGTGTGTGCGTTCCTCACATGGCAGCACCATCGCAGCACCCTGCGTGCTTGCATGTGTGTGCGTGCCTTGCATGGCAGCAACATATGTGCTGGCTTGCGTGTGTACCTTTGCATGGCAGCAGTAGCAGCACGCTGTGCTTGCTGTGCGTGCATGCATGTGTGTGCATGCCTTCGCATAGCTGCGTGCTTGCGTGCGTGCCTTCGCATGGAAACACCATGCACAGCGAGCTAGGAGCATCGCCCTGGGAGCAAGCAGCAAGCAGCGAAAGCCTACCCTGCGCCCAGCAGAAAGCAGCATGCGTGGCTCGCTAGCAGCACGCATGTGCTAGGCGTGCTGGCTGGTGCGTGCTGGCTGTGCTAGCTGATGCGTGCTGGCTATGCTAGCTGCGCACAGGCTGGCAGTGCTAGCTGGGCAGGAAGGTGGGCTGCCAGCTCACCCCTTGCTTGATGCTGGTTTGAGGAGAGTGGGGACCAAGGCTTAGAGCCATGCCTTGGGGAGCAAGGCAATGGTCTCCCCATGGTTATGGTCCTCACCTAACCTCTCCTCTCCTTATGCCACTTGTTGATTTGTAATTGCATTATTTTATAATTTATTTTGGAATTAAATAAATTAGTGAAAAATGCAATTATCCCACATTGATCATGAATGGGAAGAGCAAGTTGCATTTCCCTATAAATACCCCATGATTGGGGATTTGGAAATCAACTTGAGTGGAACTCAAAAAGGCATCTCTTATTATTGAGAAAACCTTTAAGTTCGTAAAACTCTAGTTTTATACTTGGTCAAGTCTCGAATAACTCTCGAGGCGAAGATCGTTCGGGTCAGGTTGTGGGTATGAGCCGTTGGAGGCCGCCACGCTTGTGAGGCTTTGAGCTTTGAAGTAAGAGCTCGGTTTACGAGCGAAGCACGCTTCAAGGGTATTACTTCTTTATCCCTTTCTTAATTATTGTTTAATTATGTTTATGCATGCTCTATTGCTTTAATTATTGGGGAGGGTCTTGGGCGAGTTTCTCTTCATCATAGCGTTGGACGCTACGAAACCCAACATTGACGAATTTAGAGGCGGCACCTACTGCCTGGAAACTCCAGACGGCAGGCAGTTAGCCAGAATTTGGAACGTAGATAACTTGAAAAAGTACTACTTCTAAGACTTGTAATCTTTTGTAAATAGAGTATCAATGAAAGAAATGCTTTATTTAACTTTTACTCTGTACAAAGGCCCGGCCGTGTAATATGCAACCGGGTCAAATTTGAGGCCAAAGGCCAGATTTCCTTGTTTATTGTATATTGTAGTCTCGTTTGTGCAATGCACAACCGGTCAAAACTTGAGGCCAAAGGCCATATTTTATTTTAAACAAACCGCCTACTTCAACATGAGCAGGCATCCGGCGACGCCTCTTTGGGTAAAATCGTCGAAAAGAACATCTCCGATTTGGGTGGTACATTGTTCTATCAAAACGTACAAGCGGCCAAAACTAGCCTTCCAGGTTAAAATAGTCGATTGAATAAGCGATTGAAATAGAGATACCTCATGTTGCTCCAAAGTGGCACAGACGATTCCCGAAATCTCGATCATAAATACACGGCTTATGCTCAAACGCATCATAGCCGGTCTTTCGCCAACCACTTATAAAGAAAAGTTGACGCTCCAAAGTGGCACAAGCGGCCACTTAAAGGCGCTCAGCTGGTTATTAACCCTACTATTTAGTTGATTCTAACCCAACCGCATGTCGCCCAAAAGTGGCACAACCGGTACTTATGGTTTGGGTCAGGTAGACTGGTCTTCACTCAAAGGTACTACAGCCGGTCAAACATCGCTTGTAATCCTATCAAACAGTTAGACCAGCGATGAACATAAGCAAATTCCGTCTGCTATCCCTACTTAGCTAATTCAGCGACTCTTAAAATGGTTAAGGGACCACATGTTTATTCCCCGGATGCTTTTTTGGACGGCAGCGTGCTTAGAGTAGGACAGCTACCACGCTCACAACCGTCTAGGGGCAAGAACTCTCACACATCCGGGATATTGCATACAAACCAGAAATGCAAAAATTTCAAAAATTGAAGCAAAACGATACCGGCGAAAATTGAATGTGAAATTTGAAAGCTTAAATTGAAAGCCGACTCAGCCGGAAAATGTATAAATTGGCTTATTGCCAGAGGAAATTGTTAACTGGACCTATGTCCGGGAAAGAAATGATACATGTACATACATGGCACGCAGGCCGGAAAGTTGAATTAAAAAAGCTTAAGACTGAGCCGGGTCTCTAGCGGCTGCCTCAAAAGCAGGAGGGGGGAGGGTCTCTTCCTCTTGATTTTCAACATGGGCATCTTCCTCCCCGTCTAGACCCATCTTCACCTGCATAGCTTCAATATTCTTCTTGGCCCACACCACATATGGCTCCGGAGCCGGCTGGTTTGTCTCCTGGGCTGTAATGGCAAGATCTGCGTATTTGTAGGCTAGCTCCCAAACGACATATTTCGCATCCGGATGTACCAGGGACCAAGCCATTTTCATACGGTTTTAGCAATCTTGCTCATTCTCCTCAATGATCCGGCTCTGTTCAGCTTCCAAGGTAGCTTGGAAGTTCTGGCTAGCGGAAGCTGCCTCCTTCTTAAGACGGATGTTCTCCGTCAGCAGTGAGGTGTTCTCCTTCTTGGTTACCTCTAAAAGTTTGATGGAGTCAGCCGCCTTCTTCACCTCCTCTTTCGCATTTTCATTCTCCGCCTTGAGGTTGTGAATTTTTGTGTGGGCTTCATTGAGGGATTTTTGAAGCTCTTTGATGGAGTCTACTTGTTTCATGATTATGCTTTTAGTTTCTAAGTCATGCACAATCATGGAATATTGGGCAACGTTATCTGCCCCAGACGCATCCCGTTTAGCCCGTCTTACCTTCTCTTGCTTTCTAGCATAAGCCTTCTTGAGCACCTCCACGCGCAACATCGACTGCAAGATTAGAACACAGACGGTGTTAGAAGGTCAAACGGTCTAAAAGCTTTGAATCATTAGGTTGGAGAAGCATACCTCAGCCAGGCTGGCTATGACCCGGTCAACATTGAAGGTGTTGATCCCTGGGATCGCTTCTTTCTCATCCTTGGGGATGGCCTTCAGCATGGCCCGGGCGTACTGTTGTACATCCGGCTAGCGAGGGGAGAGATCTGCACCAGAAAGAGACGGTGAGAAAGCTACATACGTCCCTCCTATTGATTGTCGACTGCCAGTAGAGTTTCTGGCTGGAGCTAGCAGTGCGACTTGACCCGCATGGGCTTGCCAAGCAAAGAGGGGTTGAAGGGTTCTATTATACCTTGAGAGAGAGGTTGAGACCCTTGATTGCCCCTAACCGGCACAGAGGCGCCGGAAGTCTTAAGCGGCGCTGCCTCTTCGGATGCCTTTAGGACATCAGGCTCCTGGAGGCTAAATCAAACCCAGGCCAGTGTTTTTGATAGTCTTTCCTGTAGGGTTTCATAGTGACCCGACACTACGTGGAAGGAAACCCCCCAAGACCCGCCTCTTAATTAAAGCAATTAACAAGCATAATAAACTTAATCAAACAAGACTAAGAACAAGAATTATACCTTTGTTGCGTGCTTCGCTCCCGAAGAGCTCTTACTTCAAAATCCCGAAACCACGAGATCTCCGACGGAACATACCCTCGACCCGACCCGAGCGTCCTAAGTCTTGAAGGTTAGTCAAGACCCGGCAAAACAAAACTATGAGTTTTACGAATCAATGGTTTACTCTTAATTAGAGTTGCCTTATTAATTCCACTTAAGGTTGTTCATTTCCCAACACCCTTGAAGGGTATTTATAAGGAAATGAATCCTTGGTTTTCAATCTCCCATCAATGTGGGAGAGTGGGTGAAATGGTAATTATTTAATTCCAAAATTAAATGATTAATTAATTCAATCACAAATCTACACATGGCACAATAATAGAGAAAGCCAAGTGAGGACCTAAGGCTTGGGGGGGACCATTGACGTGATCCCCAAGCCATTGCTCCAAGCAATGGTCCCCACATGCAAAATCGGCTCAGACAAGGGTTGCTGCCAGCTAGCACGCCAGCTAGCAGTGCCAGCCAGCCCAGCCAACTAGCACCAGCCTGCCCAGTAGCCTCGCATGCTTGGTCTTGGGCAATGTTAGGCGCTGGTGCTGCCCAGTGCTAGGCGCTGGTGATGGCCTTCGCATCTCTCGCACCACCTCTCGCACACCATTGCTAGCATAGCCAGCATGCGTGCTGCTAGCGAGCCACGCATGGTGGCCCCCTTTTGCCTCGCACTATGCGCATCAGCCTCCCAGCACATGCACTAGCCACACACCATGCATCGCACCATGCACTACTCCCACACGCATCATCCATGCACCCCACGCCCATGCGCCACACGCATCAGCCATGCACCCCACGCACATGCGCCACACGTAATGCTAGCCCAGCCAGTGCACGTACGCATACAAGGGCCTAGCATGCGTGCTGGGCGATGCTGCCAGGTGCCCCTCGCACTAGCACACATCAGCCAGTGCCTAGCACTGCTATGCTTGGTGCGAGGCACGCACACATACACATGCACATGCGCTAGTGCCTAGCACTGCGATGGCTGTGCTTGGTGCGTGTGTGGCCCTATCATGCGCACCTAGGCTGCGATGGTGCACCTAGGCTGCGATGGTGCGTCTAGGCTACGCCTAGAGCTTGCGATGGGATGCCATGGCACGCCTAGGCTGCGATGTTGCACCTAGGCTGCGATAGTGCGCCTAGGCTGCGCCTAGCCATGCTAAGTGCATGCTAGCTCGAACTAGCCTAGCATCCACATGGCTAGGCCAGTGTGGTGCTAGAGCTATGTTCATACTTGTCGCTTTGTGATTTTGTGACGCTCGGTCTCGACGCCCTAGGCTCGATATCTGACGTCCGTATTCGTAAAACTCTGTCGACTCATTAAATCCTTTTGGATTAATTCGTCGTCTCAGATCGGTGATTCGATTGGGTTCGACCCGAAGGGTTTAGTTAAGATTAAGCTGTAATATCAATTGTACCTCGATATTGCTGATCACTTGATCTTATTGAAGAATCAGCTCTGTAATAAATTTGAACCCTTTATCGGAAGAATACATTTGTTGGAAGGACACCATTCCTTTCATTTCCCCCAACCGTCAGGCGGCTGGGAACTATCTGGGAGGAGGTCTTCCTCTCCTTATTCGAAACAGCCACCTCCACCCCCTCCCCAGGCTGGGGTCGGATCAGCTTGGTTAGGGAGCGAGGCGTTTTGCCCCCATCCTGAGTCAAGAAGCAGACAAAAGGGATAACCGGCAAAAACTTATGCAAATTACAAAGGATTAAGGGACAGGTGTGTATACCTTATTTTTGTCGCCCAAGCGGCCTTTTTCTTCTCCGCATTCTCTTTGCGGATTTCGGCGGCTGATTTTTCTGGCGTCTTGTGTGGGGGAAACATTCTCAAAGCGTTTACTGCAGAAAAGAAACCGCCTAATTAGACAAAGATGATTAAAAGAGGGTTAAAGGCATAAAATAGTTAGAGTGGCATAATAGAGTCCGGCGCTACTGCGACCTACGTTTTTTAAACTGGGTGCTTAACCCGCAGGCGGATAAGAAGGCCTCATCCCGCAGGTACTCATATTTGGGTACCCAATTTTTGGGCACGCTTATTAGCTCACCGGTTGAGAGGGGGGTTGTGGTGAGTTCAAAGAACCCCGCCTCTATTATCCTTTCCTAGTCCCCATCCGGGACTCGGGGCATCTTACATTTTTGCCCAAGAAGCTCGGGCTTCCGGTTGTAGGTCCTGAACTACCAGTTGTCTTCTTTGGTGGGAGTGGAAACCAGATAGAACCGATTCTTCCACTCTGACCACTTGGACGGTTTTTCCAGTGTCATCAAGTACTGGGGATAGGTGGTCAAAGTGTACCAGGCTCTCCACCCGCCTAGGCTTCGGCTTAAATAATGCATATGGGCAAAGGCCTCCCAGCCGGCGTTCAGACCCTGCATCTCGTAGGCGGCAATATAACCCAAAATGTTAACCCAAGAATTGGGGGTTAACTGCCATATCCCCAGGTCGTATCCTCTTAGGATGGCCTTAATGGTGTTATGAAGAGGGAAGCGGAGACCGGCTAGAAAGGTCGCCTCGTAGCAGCCAAAATACCCGTTTGCATTGCGCTGATTGTCTTCCCATACAATCGTCCCCATCTCAGGCAGCACTCGAATTTTGTACCCTTCTCCTAGTGGTTGCATGCGCATAAAGTCCCCTTAGTTCCTCTCCATGCTAGCCCGGTCCTTAGCAGAGACGACGATTAGGAGGGGATCACCCTTATTATTCCAAGTTGGTCTTTCTTCATCTTCGTTATCTACAACCAGTGTAAGATAGCTGCTGCTACTGCCTTCAGAGCTGGATGTAGAGGTGGTTTCTCCGCTACTCTCGTTTCCAGAGGATTCTTCCTCCCCCTCAGCTCCAGAGATAGAGGCGGCATCCTCCCTGCCTTCATTATCAGAGGATTTCTCCTCATCGGCTCTAGAGGAAGAGGCGGTATCTTCGCCGCCTCCATTATTGGACTCTAGGGTTCCATCACTAGGGGTGCTTGGGGTACCTCTGGGGGATTCCTTAGACATCTCAGCCTGATTTGTTTCAGGCGGCAATTCTTTGGAGCTCTCTCCCTTATACTCTTGGTCTATTGCCATTTTTCTATTACGAGCCATTGCGTCCTGCACAGAGACAGAGACGGTCGGATTGGGAGATTAACAAGGGAAATCCCAGTACCCAGAGGCGGCTCCCCTAGTCCTTAGACTCAGCCGTACCAGGGGATCGGTTGACCTCTAAATTGTGGTGTGTTGTGTGTGTGTTGGGTGGATCCATTATTCTCTAACAACATATACAGCCGGGAAAAACTCAAAAAGTTGCAAGGGGTAGAGACGGTACCTTGAAGTAGTAAAAAAGCTTGCTAGCAGACGAATCTTTGAGTTGTTGCCTGAAGCTACCACAAGTGGAAGACTCCAGCTGTGTATGATTTGAAAACTGAAAAACAAAACAAACAGTCAAGCTCTTTTGAAGAAACTTGCTTAAAGATACCCCAGGCGGTATAAGACCGGCTGAGAGTTTATTGCAAGCAATTTATGAAGAAAATTACTCGAAGATACCCCAGACGGTATAAGACCGGCTAAGGGTTTATTGCAAGCAATTTATGAAGAAAATTACTCGAAGATACCCCAGACGATATAAGACCGGCTGTGGGTTTATTGAAAGTAATTAACAAGAAACTGCTCAAAAATGCCTCAGACGGCACAAGTCCGGCTGTGGGCCTGATGAATGCAGGTAGTGTAGGAAATTGCTCGAAGATGCCCCAGATGGTATAATACCAGCTGCGGGTCTATTGGATGTAATTTTTGAAGACTGCTCAAAGATACCCCAGGCGGTATAAGACCGGCTGTTGGACTATTAAATGCAATCTATGAAAGGAATTGCTTAAAAGATGTAAAAGATGCCCCAGACGGTGTAAGACCGGCTGTGGCTCTATTTGAAATCAAGAAGAGAAATTGATAAAGTCAGACGGTATCTTAGTGAGATGATTATAGAAGCACTCAACCGGTAACCGGGTGTACCCGAATCAAAGTAGCTATTTGAGTGCAAGAGCAGCCGGGATCAGAATTCTCTCTTTTTCTCTCAAGAAGATTCTCTCAAAAATTTGCAAAAGTGTGGAATTAGAGGAGGGGGGTTCCTATTTATAAGGAAACCCAGAAGGCGAACCATCGCCTCCTCTTCTCAAATTCAAATTAAAAAAAAATGGAGGGAAGGAGACGAACCGTCGCCTTCCCAGCGCATGGCACGTGTCCCAGGATCCACGTGGCAAGCCATGTGACACCTGTGAGGGAAAATGTTTGGGGTAAAAATTACCCATGCCACGTGGTCCAGTAGCTCGCTGACATCTGTCAACCACTTAGAGGCCCAATGGAATCGGATGCCGACACGTGGCAGAATAACCCTAATAGGGGGGACAACTCTTCTTCTACTATAAATAGAGGAAAAACCTCATTTATTAGACATTCATGCCCAGTCATAAATACAAAACACAATTACCGAGCAATATTAATTGCAGAATCTCCTGGAATCCGAGGGAACATTTACTTTCCGCATCCTTGCTCACTCAGACGTATTCTAACTTGATCGTCGGAGGCGAAACTCCAACCAATTGGAGTCTCCGTGCTTTTGCAGGTGCAGGCGGCCGGCTACTAGTTCTGGTGTGGTAACTCTCCCGTAGGGCACATCAATCGACCCCGAAACACAGAGTATGTATTACAAATTGAAGATAGTTAGTAAAGATAACGTAATACTTTAAGTTAGATAAGAGAGGTAATATCCAACACTACAAGGATACTACTATTTATATAATCAAAGGGATTATATACAACTAAATATTGACAGTGTGAAATATATGATTTGAAAAGATAATTATGTGATATCAAGACAATATTCTCCATATAACTATTGTGGCTTCTTCTTTTGATTAGTAAGTAGTTTAGAATCTTACAATACAATTTCATTATTATCCGTTTATTAAAAAAAATGTACAAAACGTAATCATTGTAAATAAATAAAATATTAAAAAAAAGTACAATAAATAATTTGATATTTTATAGTACAAGTAATGTGAGATGGAAGGAGTAATATTATATTTAGTATTCGTAATATGAAAGCTTACCCTTATTCTCAATTAAAAATTACTCATTATTCATGTTATTCTGGTTGATAAAATAAAAAATAAAAAATAAAAAATAAAAAAAAACCTTTTTGTTAATATTCCAAGTATTATTTTATAGTATTATGTAATATTTTTTTTATTATTTATCACTATTTTTTTTAATTTTATTTAAATTATTATTATTGTGCATCATTCCCTTTTCTAAATATAAGCCATAGCTTAGCAACTTCTTTACAAAAAAAAGTAACAAATGTTTTGGGTGGGAATTTTTTTTATGAGGTAATGACATATGTACTTTGGGGATAATTACGGGGATTACTTTACTATATAAGAATAGTTATATAGGAATTGCTTTGGTAATTATTTGAATTATGTACTTAGAAATATGATAGATAAGAATAATATTGGTAAAAAATGTTTGAATAAAAAATATTAATAAAAAAACAAGAGAAAAAAAAATCTTGAAAAATCGGATTATCATAAAAAGCTAAAAATAAATTAAAACTAAAAATTATTCTTAAATTCATTGGGTTGGCCCAAACCTAAAAATACTGGGATGTAGGGCTGAGCATTTCTCAAACAATAAACGGGACCCAACCTAAAATAACATACGACTCGAAATGACTTGATTCGGCCGACCCGGTTAACAGATTTTGACTCTTCAATAATACGTGACAGACCCTACTTTGATAAAATGATAAGTAGATAACCTTCCCTCTTCATGAGTCACGTCACTTCACTCCCACGCTACTAACTCTTTTGCTGTTGTTGGCCATTTGAGTTATGGGAGTGCAAACTGCGCAATAGCCTATTTATCTACAACCATGCAACCTGCCATCATTTCATCACCTATTATTCACACTTAATCAATGTTAAAGAGTAGGCTAACACTTGAACAAAAGGTCTTTATTATTAGGGATGAAACTAAATCCTATCTTGTTGGGTTGTCAATCCCTAATCCGACCTGAGTTAGACTTGAATTTTTCCTAGAGAAATCCAAACTTAAAACAATTTAAATTGAATCCACTTTAACCCAAACATCATGTTTTGTATTAGTATTTTACCACTAACCTGAAATCAATCCAAGTTAAATCTGAACCACACCAGTTGACTTGAATAGCCATTACCAAATTGTTTGGAGTTTTTTTATTTTTATTTTTTATGGGTTTTAATAGCCACGTGTCCACATGTAATTGGTCCAAATTTTAAAAAAAAATAATAAAAACCCAAAGCTCCCAACCATCCTTTCCTCACCGAACACAACCGGCTAGCCCTCTACCACCAATACGACCCTAACCCACCTCCTAACCTCACCGAAAACAGCCAGCCAGCCCTCTACCACCAATACGAAGCATCCTGACCCCTAAAACCACCCACCCAGACCCCAAAAACCACCAACCCAACCCACCTCGACCGTCGAAACCAGACTCCGCTGCCAAAATTGCCCCTCCTCCCTCCCCCCCACCAAAACGACTGATTTCGAGTTAATTAAGAAGCGACCGCTTCTAGTTTCAATCGATTTTAGGCCAATTTTGGGTCAATTTAAAGCTTGCGGCTGATGTTAACTGTGGCCGGTGGCCTGCAGATTTGAAGGTTTCTTTCGACGGAATTGTTGTCTTGGTCGGGTGGTGCAAGCTCGTGTGTTTGGGGTCATTGAGACAATTTTGGTGCAGTGAGGAGTGGTACGAGCTGTTAGTGCAAGAAGCAAGGGAGTGTTGTTGTTGGGATGGTGGTATTTTGAAAGGAATGGTGTCCTTCGAACAAGTGTATTATTCTGATAGAGGGTTCAGAATTATTACAGAGCTAATTCTTTAGTAAGGTCAAATGATCGGAATGCCTAGGTGGAGGCCGCTTCCGATCAGTAATATTAAGGTACAGTTAATATTACAGCTTAATCTTAACTGAACCCTTCGGGTCGAACACAATCGAACAATCGATCCGAGACGACGAAGTAATCCGAAGGATTTAATGAGTCGACGGATTTTTATGAATACAGACGTCGGATATCGAGCCTAGGGCGTCGAGACCGAGCGTCGCAAAATCACAAGCGACAAGTACGAGCATAGCCGTAGCTAGGCTAGGCTAGCTCATCGCAAGGCCAGGCGCACCATGTGTGTGCTAGGCGCACCATTGTGTGCTAGGCGAGGCATGATGCCTAGGCGCCATCGCAGCCCTAGCATCATGCACTAGGCACACCATCGCTGGCACTAGGTGATGGCGTGCGTGCGTGCCTAGCATGGCAGCACTATCGCTAGCACCAAGTACTAGCATGGGTGCTTGCCTCGCATCACAGCACGCTGGGCGTGAACGAGTGCCCAGGCACCATCGCAGGCCTAGCACCATGCACAACACCATTGCAATGCCAAGCGCTTGCGTGCGTGCGTATGCTTGTTCCTAGGCCTATTGAACCATCGCAGCATGCAGCTCAGGCACCATCGCAGGCCTGGCACCACGCATAGCACCATCGCAATGTCAGGGGCTTGCGTGTGTGTGCGTGTGTGCCTCGCATCCTCACAACAACAGCCTCGCACAGCAGGCTCACACAGCAGCATGCCAGGGAATGCCTTGTGCGTGTGCGTGTACGAGTGCCAGTGCGTGCTGGCTAGCAAGCAGCAATAGCGATGATGCGTGGGGCTGGTGCGTGTGTGCGTACGATGGGGATGCTAGGCAGCAACGGAGTGCTGGCTGGCTGGCACGCTAGCTGGCTGCCAGCCTAGTAGCCCATGTGTCGGTTTTGTGTTTGCTTGTGGGGACCAATCAAGGGGCCTTTGGAGGCAAGGCAAATGGTCCCCCCACCTTGCTTTCGCCATCACTCATTACCATGTGATTGTGCCACTTTTCGCAATATGATTAACTTAATTATTTATTTAATTTGGAATTAAATAAATTATTGATTTTACCAACTCTCCCACTTTGGTGGGAGATTGGAAATCAAGGGTGCATTTCCCTATAAATACCAAAGGCTTGGGTATTTGGGAAGATACAACCTTGAGTGGAATTAAAAGGCAACTCTTGATTTGGGTAAACCTTGACTCGTAAAACTCATAGTTTTATTTTTCCGGGTCTCTACTAACCTTCGAGACTTAGGACCCTCGGGTTGGGTTTGAGGGTTCGCCCGTTGGAGACCTTGTATTTTCGGGGTTCAAGTAAGAGCTCATTGTTGAGCGAGGCACGCGTCAAAGGTATAATCTTTTATCCTTTCTTGTGTTTAATTATGTTTTGCTTGTTAATTGCATTTATTATGGGGGCGGGTCTTTGCGGGTTTCTTTTCGCGTAGTGTGGGTCACTACGAAACCCTAAAGCGGTATCGGAGCCACTCTCCTTTTAATTTTTGCAATTATTGATTAATTAAGGTGTTTTAAACTAAGATTTAATTTCTGGTTTTGCCTTTCTAACTAGATTAGAAGCTCGTTTTAATTAATTTTAAAACTCGTATTTTTATTGATTTGGCTGTTGAACCCAGATTTTGGCTCACAAATAGTGATTTTTGGGTGGAATTGACATTCTGAAACAGATTCAACCCTTTTTAAAAACTGTCCAGAAGCCAAATTCGAACCAGAAACCCAAGTTTTTGGGGTTTTTTCGTTTTTCAACGAAAATTTTAAATCTTTTTAAGCCTTGATTAATGCAAGCATTACAAGATAAGATTAAATGCATTATTGCATCCCTAATCTACTGCTATTTTAAATTTCCTTAAGCATAATTATGGAGTTTTAATTAGTGCTTGAGTTGATATGACTTTTTCACATAAACTTGTTTTTCACAAATTTTGCAAATTAATTGCAATAATGTGTGAATGTTTTATGTAAATGTGTATTTTTAAGTTCCTAGTATGTTAAAGTTCTAATATTTAAAGGTTTAAATGATTGGAACTCTAACCCTAAATTCCATATTGAACAAAGTTTGGATTTTTCATTTTTGGTTGATTAAAATCCATGAAGTTCAAATACTTGTGAGTAAAATTTTAATTAATCTTCATATTGGAAAATTTTTATCATCAGATGTTTATTTATTTTTCCAACACCCATTTGTCAAATCCATTATTAATTTTCATATTGGCTAAATTAATTATGGACATAGCTATTTCAATTTTAAGCATAAAGGAAGACCTAAATTATTTCAAAAAGAATTTTGGATAATTTAGGCTTGTGCAATGTTAAAATTGAATTTAATTAAGTTGAACTTATTTTATTTTCATTTTTGCCCTTAAATTAATTCTAAAATATATTTAGATTAATTTTAAGTCACACGTAAATCGGGATTAAAATCCCGAGAAATGGCACGAAAAACAAGGCAAAAACACCCAAACGCTACCAAGGCTAGTCGGGCTGCCTAACAGCCCACATGTGGCTGCCCGTGGTGCGCACAGGGGTGTGCCTTGAAGGGTTGTGTTGTGTGGCAGTGGGAGTTGCGTGCTGTCGTAGTGCTAGTCGCATGGCAGGGCTGCTGGAGTTGCTTGTGCGTGCTGCTTTGCAGCGAGGCAGCAAGCCCCAGCCAGCCTGCAAGACGCTGCCAGGCACCAGCTAGCAAGCTAGCATGCGCATCATGCATAGTGAGCTGCTAGTGCTTGCTGGCACAGCAAGCTACGCTGGGCGTGGATGATGGCACACAACACAACAAGCGCAGCACATGGGCTGCCTAGCAGCCATGGTGCGCACCCACCAAGCACTTGTGTGGGGTTTTTTGCTTGATTTTGAGCTATGTAATTTTGCGAAATTTTTTTTGCCGTTTTAATTCATTTATGTAATTATTTTAATGAGGTTAGACCTCGGTTTTTCCGGCTTTTGCAAAATTTTGATTTTGACAAATTATGGGTTATGCCGACTTAATTAATCGGATTAATTAAGTATGGATGTGGAATTTAGTGGGAGCTTAGTTGATTGCTTGAGAAATAATGGATTAAACAACCTTGACTAGTTTTAATTAGGCACGTTAATTGGATTAACCACCTAAGTTAGTTACTAGTTTTGAGTGTTTAATTATGTATTTCGTAATTTGCATGGGCCATTCACAAATAGTGAATGGGTGAATGGAAGATTGTTTTCAAAACAGGTTATTGAAAATGGCAACTAGTGGGGCCCGACTAGGATAGAAAATACGGACTGCGTTCCGTTATGTGTTTTTGTAAATCTAAATACGGTTTGCGAACCGTTAAGTATTTTTGTACTTTAGATTAATCTTAGTCGTACTAGCTAGTTATTTTATTTTGGCCAATATGTCTCAAGACGGCGTTTCGATGAAGACGAGCCAAGATGAAGACCCATGGAAATTGAAGATTTCAAGGGGTCATGCTAGTTGCCAAATGCATCAATTTATGCTTTATATATATTATTGTTATATATAAATGTTAGATGCATGTCTAGGATTTCATATGTTGCGACGATTAGTTAAGGTCACTTAAATTAAACCAACATAGAAACCCTAGGTTCCTAAATAATATTGAGCTAAAATATGTCGTTCCAAGAACAACATTTACCGAACTAATACGCGTATGTGATGGGCTACGCCAAAGAGAGACATCACTAATTCCCTAGGAACGTAAGGTATACTAGGTATACAAGTTGTCTTGGTTAAGCTCCACGATATCAGTAAGGAGTCCTTAGATGTCGTGGCAAAAGAGATAAAATGTCAAGAATGCATTAGATGCGAAATTTTATCAAACCGAGAGTAGCTTGGAGCTATTAGAAATTGGATTTTTTACCTTAAGATATTTAATGATTAAGACAAGTCAAATCATGCTTAAACATTTCTTGATCATTGGGATCTCGGAATCATTTTATTCTCGCCCATAAGGGACAATTTATTAATGCGTGGATAAAAAGCTCAATAAGATTGAAAATATGCATGAACGCATTTAAAGTTAAAACTTATTGATTTATGAATGGTTTTTCATTTCAAATTCTTTCAATTTTAGAACAATGTCTACAAGTAACTCAAACAACAACCAATTCTCTTTACGCTCAACTCTCGACAAGGAGAAATTGAGCGGGCCAAATTTTCTTGATTGGGAAAGAAATTTGCGCATTGTTCTAATGCAAGAGCAAAAGGAATACGTCCTTGATAAGGAATGCCCGACGCTCCCAATGAGGAGGTCACTCAGGCTGCTCTTAACCGATGGCAAAGTGCCAATCGGGATGTCAAATGCATCATGTTGGCCACTATGTCTCCGGACCTTCAAAAGACTTTCTTTGAAAAGGAGATGGCTTTTGAAATCATTTATGAGCTGCAGAATATGTTTCAAGAGCAGGCCCGAACTGAAAGGTTCGAAACCCACAGGCAGATCCTTGAGAGCAAGCTCAAGAAAGGAGAGCCAGTCTGCCCGCATGTCCTCAAAATGATTGGATTATTTGAGAACATGGAAAGGCTTGATGCTGGATATTCAACCGAGATGGCAATTGACATTATTCTCACTCGCTTCACAAAGGCTATGATCAGTTCAAGATGAACTATAATATGCATAGCATGGAGAAAACCTTCACCGAGCTTCATGGTATGTTGAAGCAAGCCGAGCAAACCCTCAAGGATGAGGGCAAGCATGAAATGCTCATGGTGAGGAAGGGCAAGCCATTCAAACGTCTGGGCAAGAAGAACTTTAAAGGGAAAAAGAGAAATTTTCCGCCTAAGTCAAACACTGCCAAGGGCAGCAAGGACAAGAAGGTAGCCTCTTCCAAGTCCGATTCCGAATGTTTCTACTGCAAAAATAAGGGACATTGTAAACGGGAATGCCTCAAATTCAAGGAAGATAAGAAGAACGACACCGTTGCTTCTTCATTAGGTATTTTTGTTATAGACTTAAACTTCTCTAGCAAAACATCATGGGTATTAGATACAGGATGTGGCTCACACCTTTGTTCCAATGCTCAGGGGCTAAGGATAAATAGGAGGTTAGAGAAGGAAGAGGTCGAGCTTCGGGTCGGCAATGGAGCAAGAATGTTTGCCGTCTTCGTTGGAGCTCTTAGTTTGTCATTGCCCTCTGGGCTTATTTTAGAACTTGACAATTGTTATCATGTTCTTAGAGTTACCAAAAACATTATTTCAATATCGGCGTTGGACGTCAAAGGTTTTGAATTTCGAATTAAGAACAATAGTTGTTCATTTTATTTCAATAATGTTTTATATGGTAAAGCATATTCTGAATATGGTAAAGCATATTCTGAAAATGGTCTTTATACCGCCAAAAAGGCTAAGACCATCGAGTCGAATCAAACCTACTTGTGGCATTGTCATCTTGGCCATATTAACGTCAAACGCATTAAGAAACTTCTACAAGAAGGTGTTCTTGACTCATTCGACTTGAAGTTGTTTGAAAATTGCGAAATATGTCTATTAGGCAAGATGATAAAACAGTCGTTCTCCAAGTTGGGAGAAAGGGCAAGTGACTTATTAAGTCTAATACACACGGATGTATGTGGACCAATGAGTACACCCGCAAGACAAGGTTACCGATATTTCATCACCTTCACCGACGATTTTAGTAGATATGGCTATATCTACTTAATGTCGAATAAATCTTTGTCCTTTGAGAAATTCAAAGAATTTTAGAAAGAAGTTGAGAATTTACTTGGCAAGAAAATTAAAGCACTTCGATCGGATCGAGATGGCCAATATTTGAGCCATGAATTCGACGATCACTTGAAAGAAAATGGTATTTGACGATCACTAACACTGAACCGCGCTCCGTCAAAAGCTGTTGAAAAGACTCCATATGAATTATGGACTAAGAAACCTCCTAGGTTGTCTTTTTTCAAGATTTGGGGATGCGAAGCATATGTCAAGCGATTAATTTCAGACAAACTTCACCCCAAATAGGATAAGTGTTTCTTTGTGGGATATCCAAAAGAAACCAAAGGGTATTACTTCTATAATAAATCCGAGAACAAAGTGTTTGTTGCTCGTGATGGTGTCTTTTTGGAGAAGGAACACCTTTCCAAAATGACAAGTGGGAGGAAAATCGAACTCAACGAAGTTTGAGAGGACGAGCAACAATGTCAACCCGATAAAACTGACAATCTAATTGCTTTGGAAGCAGCTAGGAAGATTGGTCAGAATCAAACAGACAATGTAAATGGTCAACCTATTACCCTACGTAGGTCGCAACGACAAAGATCTCAACCAGACAGATACCTTGGTATCTTAATCGATGATCAGGACATCCTAGTTATAGATGGAGATGAGCCAGCGACATACAAGCAAGCTATGACGAGCCCCGACTCTACTAAATGGCAAGAAGCCATGATATACGAGATGGACTCCATGTCTGAAAATCAAGTCTAGGACTTGGTGACTTTGCCCGAGGGTTACACACCAATTAGTTGCAAATGGATCTTCAAATTAAAGACAGACAAGGATGGAAATGTATCGATATACAAGGATAGACTGGTAGCAAAAGATTATAGGCAAGTCCACGGGATTGACTATGATGAAACCTTTTCACCCGTTGCAATGCTAAAGTCTGTCCGGATTATTCTAGCGATTGCTGCATATTACGATTATGAAATATGGCAAATGGATATCAAAACTTCCTTTCAGAATGGGATTTTGGAAGAAACTGTGTACATGACACAGCCAGAAGGTTTTGTCGATCCGAGCAACGCTAGAAAGGTTTGCAAGCTTAAGAAGTCTATTTATGGACTAAAGCAAGCCAGCAGCAGTTAGAATCTGCGATTTGATGAAGCCATCAGCAAGTTTAGTTTTCTCAAGAATCCAGATGAATCTTGTGTATACAAGAAGGTAAGTGGGAGTGACATCGCATTCCTAGTTCTATATGTCGATGACATACTGCTCATTGGAAACAGCACAAAATTATTGGAGTTCGTAAAGGGCTGGTTGGGAAAGTACTTTTTAATGAAGGACTTAGGAGAGGCACAATACATATTGGACATCAAGATCTACAGGGATAGATCTAAGAGGATGATTGGATTGAGCTAGAGTACTTACATTGATAAAGTACTAGCACGATTCAACATGGAGAATGCCAAGAGAGGGCATCTACCCATGTCCCATGGTGTAACTCTCAGCAAGAAATAGTGTCCACATACACCTGTTGAGCGAGAGAGAATGGATCAGATTCCATATGCTTCGCTAATTGGGTCGATCATGTATGCCATGATATGTACCAGGCCAGATGTCTCGTATGCCATGATATGTACCAGGCCAGATGTCTCGTATGCCTTGAGTGCTACGAGCCGATACCAATCAAACCCAGGAGAGGTGCATTGGACTGCGGTCAAGAATATCTTGAAGTACCTGAAAAGGAACGAGGATAAATTTCTAGTTTATGGTGGCCATAAAGATCTGGTTATTGAAGGTTACACCGACGCTAGCTTCCAAACTGACAGAGACGACTTCAAGTCACAGTCAGGGTACATATTTTACCTAAATGGAGGAGCATTTAGCTGGAAAAGTGCCAAGCAGAGCACAACTGCAGACTATACAAATGAAGCCGAATACTCGGCTTCTTTAGAAGCTGCTTAGGAGGATGTTTCGATTCGGATGTTCGTCAGCGAACTTGGTGTTGTACCCTCCATCAAGGGTCCGATAGGTCTCTACTGTGACAAAAATGGAGCTATCGTTCAGGCTAGAGAGCCAAGAGAGCATCAGAAGGTCAAACATGTCCAAAGGCAATTTCACATGATAGGGGAATGGAAATCCGAGGGTGAAATCAGAATTTGCAAGATCGGCACGGATGATAATGTAGCCGATCCTTTGACTAAACCTTTGCCTCAAATGAAACACAACAAGCACATTGAGGCAATGGGAATCAAGCACGTGGGAAACTAGCTTTGAACTGCCCTGTACATGTGTTTTAACTAAACTGGTTGTTTTAATGTAAGACACTGTATTGAAACCATTCATTAATGTAATAATTAATTTTTTTGCAATATTATCGTTCACTCCATTGCTATTTAATTGTGGTTTAGAATTAAATAATGAGTCCATTCGATTTATGGAAATATTCAAAACGGGGTATCAAGACCATGTCTTGGATAAAGAAACACCTTTTAAGTGAACATTGAATATTTAAATCGAAAATTATCCCTAATCGAGGTCATCTAACTGATGGACGATTGATGACCACCAGAGATTAATGTGTAGTATGATTTACAGCACCGTTTCTTGTGCTGCAAGGACATGATGGTAATAAATCATTTGCACAGGTGCAAGTTTGGAACTGCACTAGATCGACCTATGAGAGTACTTTAAGAGATTTAAAGTTGTCATAAGTACATTTCTCATTATAGCTATCGGAACTCGTTTCCTCGACCATGAGTAGTGTGAAGTTTTCTTGTTTGAAAACTGGTCTCTTTGATGTTGCCTAACGTCTGCCGTAACTGGGGATCATAACGGGAACACTCGGGAGATTAGGTCCTCTTAGTAAGAGAAACTTACAATGCGAGACTGGGAATGTCCCCCTATTAACAATAGGGAATGTGTCTTTGTTGTTTACAAGGCCGCTCGATGAGCGAGACTGTGAAAATGCATGGGCATGCTCAGATGGATTTTAAAAATCATCTTGTTTATTTACAGTCGAACTCGGAGATCGAGAAAAACTTCTGAACGTAATAAGGATGACGATGAATCTTACCTTATAGTTCACGAAAAGACATTAAGAGACATAAGAAATGGGCTATACACTATATGCACACTTGTCCGGAAGGACAAGTGGGAGATTGAAAGGAATAGTGTCCTTCCAACAAGTGTATTATTCTGATAGAGGGTTCAGAATTATTACAGAGCTAATTCTTCAGTAAGGTCAAGTGATCGGAATGCCTAGGTGGAGACCGCTTCCGATTAGTAATATTAAGGTAATATTAATATTACAGCTTAATCTTACTTGAACCCTTCGGGTCGAACCCAATCGAACAACCAATCCGAGACCACAGAGTAATCTGAAGGATTTAATGAGTCGACGGATATCAAGCCTAGGCCTATCGAGCCTAGGGCGTCGAGACCGAGCGTCGCAAAATCACAAGCGACAAGTACGAGCATAGCCGTAGCTAGGCTAGGATAGCTCATTGCAAGCCTAGGCGCACCATGGTGTTCTAAGCGAGGCATAATGCCGAGGCGCCATCGCAGCCCTAGCATCATGCACTAGGCGCAGCATCGCTGGCACTAGGTGTTAGCGTGCGTGCGTGCCTAGCATGGCAGCACCTTCGCACCAAGTACTAGCATGGGTGCTTGCCTCGCATCATAGCACGTTGGGCGTGTGCGAGTGCCCAGGCACCATCGCAAGCCTTGCACCACGCACAACACCATCGCAATGCCAAGGGCTTGCGTGCGTGCGTGTGCTTGTGCCTAGGCCTATCGAACCATCGCAGCACGCAGCTCAGGCACCATCGCAGACCTGGAACCACGCATAGCACCATCGCAATGCCAGGGGCTTGCGTGTGTGTGCGTGTGTGCCTCGCATCCTCACAGCAGCAGCATCGCACAACAGCGTGCTAGATAATGCCCTGTGCGTGTGCGTGTACGAGTGCTAGTGCGTGCTGGCTAGCAAGCAGCAGTAGCGATGATGCGTGGGGCTGGTGCGTGTGTGCGTATGATGGGGATGCTGGGCAGCAAGGGAGTGCTGGCTGGCAGGCACGCTAGCTGGCTGCCAGCCTAGCAGCCCATGTGCCGGTTTTGTGTTTGCTTGTGGGGACCAATCAAGGGGCCTTAGGGGGCAAGGCAAATGGTCCCCCCCCACCTAGCCTTAGCCATAACTCATTAGCATGTGATTGTGCCACTTGTCGCAATATGATTAACTTAATTATTTATTTAATTTGGAATTAAATAAATTATTGATTTTACCAACTCTCCCACATTGGTAGGAGACTGGAAATCAAGGGTGCATTTCCCTATAAATACCAAAGGCTTGGGTATTTGGGAAGATACATTCTTGAGTGGAATTAAAAGGCAACTCTTGATTTGAGTAAACCTTGATTCGTAAAACTCATAGTTTTATTTGTCAGGGTCTCGACTAACCTTCGAGACTTCAAACGCTCGGGTCGGGTTCGAGGGTACGATCCTGTTGGAGACCTCGTATTTTCGGGGTTCAAGTAAGAGCTCATTGTTGAGCGAAGCACGCGTCAAAGGTATAATCTTTTATCCTTTCTTGTGTTTAATTATGTTTTGCTTGTTAATTGCATTTATTATGGGGGCGGGTCTTTGCGGGTTTCTTTCCGCGTAGTGTGGGTCACTACGAAACCCTACATATTTGGGGTCAGGGTGGGTTGGTTGGGTGGATTCAAGGGTCGGGGTGGGTCAAATGGGTGGTATGAGGGCCGATCGGTCAGTTTCGGTGGTTAAGAGGGGGTGGCTAGCTGGTTTCCGGTGAGGTTAGGGTTTGGCGGGCAGGGAAAGGGTGGCTGGGAATTTTGGGGTTTTTTTAAATGTTTTTTTTAGTGTTGGACCAAATACGTGTTGACACATGTCATGTTTACTTGTTAGAACAAGACGTTGACCGGTTGGGACCATTAGAGGCAAACTGACAGCATAGTTGGGAATTATTAAACGGTTTTTTTCACCATATACCCCTGAGTTTTTCGTTTATTCACCATATACCCCTAAACTTTTTTAAATTCATCATATACCACTTAGTTTTCACAAAATACACCATATACCCTTGATGACTAATGATTGTTAACTTCGTCCGTCATTAGGGTTAATTATGACCAGAAATCACCCTAAAAACATTCCCCTACCCCCTAAACCACCCACATTCCTTTTTCCCACCCCCAAAACCACCTCAAATTTCCTTTGATCATCCTTAAAATCAAACATACGGATATGATTATGGAGATTTGGAGTGGTTTTAGGGGTTTGAGAAAAGAGAGGAGTGGTTTTGGGAATGAAGGGAGAGATCTAAGGTGGTTTCAATGCATAATTAACCAAATTTCACTCATCCTATTGTCATTAGGGGTATATGGTGAATTTTTGTAACAACTCAAGGGTACACGGTGAATTTAAAAATTTTCACGGGTATAGGATGAATAAACAAAAGCTCAGGGGTATATGGTGAAAAAACCGATTATTAAGTTATATTTTTCCAATAATTTATTAGAAAATTGGAGATACTGTTAGAGATATGATTTCATCAATATTCCTAAAAGATATACTAATATAGCCATATAAATTAAAGATATATTCACTAAATATTATCTTAACATAAAATAAACCTAAATATATTATTCTCCTAATAAAATCAATACGGAAAATATATCACACATATATTTTCCGATATTGATGATATCATATCTCTAATAGATACTTAACAAACATGAGAGATTTTTAAAATAAAAAAAAGGAAAATTTGTCAAAAAAAAACCTTTTAAAACATTGTTGTTGTGAAAAACCACCTTATAATTTTTTTTTTTTGGTAAAAACACACCTAAAACCAGATTATGTTTTTAAGGTAACACCTTAGACCGGCTTTATGAGATTGACCTGGTTTTCCGGCGTTGACCCACACGTGAGGGTCACATGCTCAGTCATAATTAAAACCCACACATTCTTTTTTCTTTCTCTCCTCAAAACCACCAAGACCACCACCTAGCCAACCCCCAAACGCCATCATATCCCACTTGAAAAAACCTATCCTCCATCACCGCCCACCTGAAAAAAAACCCCTCCCTTTTTTTTCTTCCCTTTTTTCCCCTCTAATTAGACTTCCTCTCTCCTCTATTCTTCTTAGCAACCCTCAAATTCTATCAATTGAAGGGGAAAACTCCATTGTTTTGCTCAAATTGCTGCAAAGAACCTTAATTAACCTAATCTTTAGGCAAGTAAGATGTTAAAGTTAATGAGATTGGTTGTTAATTTCGTCGGTTTATTTATTTACATATCTTAGTTTAGGGTTTTTAATTGGAGGTATGAAAGGGGGAAAAACCGCTACCAACCCTCTTCTCTCTCTATTGGTTTGTTTTAGGGTGTTAAGGGATTTTATCAGGATGTTTGGGGTTGTTTATGAGGTGATTAGGGGTGTTTATGGAGATGTTTAGGGTATTTTGGGTTGTTTTCATGGTGGCTCTAGTGGTTTTGGAGGTTGAGGGATGGTTTACGTGGTGGGTTTAGAATTATTTGGGTGGCAAGTGATGGCGGCTTGGTTGGTGGGTGGTGGTGTTGTCGGTTGGATTGGCTAGGCAGTGGTGTCGGTGTCGGCGGCTTGGTTGGCTAGGTTGTGGTTTGGTGGTTTTGAGGAGAGACAATGTAATTGGAGGAAAAAGGGGGAAAATAAAGGAAGGGTTTGGGCACATGACCTTCACGTGAGGGTCAATGCCGGGAAACCGAGTCAATCCTCCTAAAACCAGCCTTAGGTGTGTTCTTGCAAAAAAAAAATTATGGTTTCAGGTTTGTTTTAAGAAAAAAAAATTACTAGGTGGTTATCTGACAAATTTACCAATAAAAAATGAGATTTTGCTAGTGTGCGAGTAATATATGATTACCAAATGACACAAAAGCAAATGATTAATCAAACTAAATTAAACCACAAAGTACAATTAGCTAGGAAAGTTTATGAATAACAAACAGGCTGACGATAGAACCAAACCACAGGAGGAAAGATTACCTCCATGATTAGTCGCAATCGGAAAGATTACCTCTATGATTAGTGCTTATGTGGGAGTCCGCTTCTACGCAGGTACTAAGCTAATTGCTCCAATGAGATCTAAACATAATAAGACTATCACTAAACACTAAATCTAGGCTACTAAGCCTAGAATATTTCAAACTAGAAACTATAGAAAGCGAAAGTAGATTGTGAAAGTAATTGATATAATGTGTGTATATCCTCTCTTTCTGCTCCTTCATTGCGCTTTCATAGAGATCTCTGGCAACGATTACTCAATCATGGTTGGCAACTTTCCTCATGACAGTTATCTTTCTTGGCATTTATTTCCTCTTTTGAAATCTTAAATTCATTAACCTTGCTGTTTTGGGCCTTTTAAAAATCTATCTTTATTGCAAATGGTCTCTTGGGCTTCTTTTGTTTATCCACTCTCTTTTCATTATCCCTCTAGATTTAGGTTTAGCCCCTTAAAGGATATAATAAAATATATATATATATATATGGTCTAACAATACCATTAAAGCATTAGATTTAATTTCCATTAGAATCTTTTAAATTCTAAATGGGACAGACAAATGGGTATGCAAGATGTTTCGGGGTTTTCAGTGTCCCTCGGGAGAGTTACAACACCAAGAGTGGATTTTGGACGCATGTACCTGCAAAACAACAGAGACTCCGGTTAGGTGGAGTTCTGCCTCCGACGATCAAGTTAGAATGTGTGTGGAGTCTGTAAAAAGTGCGGAAAGTAAAGTATCTTCTCGAATTATGAGATAAAATCTGCAATTAATGATTAATTGCTATGTTTTTTTTGTGAATATTTGTGAATGTGTCCCATGATGGGAACATCTCCCTATTTATAGGCTCTTGGAATACGTGTTGCAATCCTAGGTTCAGGAATGGTAGGCTATCTCGGGAATTGGGCCTTGGGTATTTTACCCTAAACATTTGCCCCTCACGGGTGTAACATGGCATGCCAAGTGGCACTGGTGACACCTGTCAGGCGGCCATTAGAGAACGGTTTTTAACCATTTGTCTTCTAGGGAAATTACGGGGATGCCCCTTGAATTACCCTTCTATAAATAGATTTTTACCCCTCCCTTTTTGGACATTTCCAAAACTAAGAGAAAGAGAGACGTGCATTTTTAAAGAGATAAACTCTGACAACCGCCTGTATATCTTTCAGACAATTGCCTTCTTATTCCATTAGGTACAGACGGTATAACGCCTGTGTTTGACAAACAGGGAAATTCTTGAGAACCGTATGAGAGTTTTGCAAGCAATTCTTCATCTTTTTCTAGGGGGTACATCCGGGTAACCGTCTATGCACCCAATAAACAAAACTTCCGAGAACCGTCTGGGTATCCTTACAGCAAATTCACTTGCTTTCAAGACGAGTACCTTCGGTCTTCCTTCTGAGCACCTTGCAAGCAACTGTTCAATTTGCGCCTGCTAGTAACAGCCGGACACCGCTTGACTACCTTTCATCTCATCTTTGAGGTATCGTCTCCCCTCTTCTCAGCTCTTTTATATATTTCCGTTTGTGTACATATTTCTCAATAAATGGATTCACCAACAGCACACACGGCACACGACAATTTGGAGGGCAGCCGGTCCCCTGGTACGGCTGAGCCTAGGACTGGGGGTGCCACCTCTGGGTACTGGGATCACTCTTGCTCATCTCCCAATCCGACCATCTCCGTGTCAATGCAGGACACTATGGCTCGGACTAGATGGACGGCTGTAGATCCGGAGTATAGGGAGGAGAATTCGGAAGAAGTACCGCCTGAGGAGGAACAGGCAGAGATGGCAAGGGGATCTCCTAGAGGTACCCCCCCAGCACTCCCAGTGATGGAATCCTGGGATCTGATAACGGAGACGGTGAAGAAATTGTCTCTAAAGCTGGTTCTGAGGAGGCGGGTGAAAGTCCCCCAATTGAGAAACGGTAGTGAGACCGCCTCCACTTCTGAAGAAAGTAGCGGCTCACTATCTCTGGTTGTGGATAATGAAGAAGAGGAGAGGCCAACCTGGGATAATAAAGGAGATCCGTTTGAGATCCATGTCTTTGCCAAAGACAGGGCGAATATGGAGAGGCACCTTGAAACCTTCTTCCTTCAATGTTCCCTTGGGGAGGGGTAAACCATCCGGGTGCCACCTGAGTTGGGAGGCTTAACTTAGTATGATAACCAGCCCAACACTGACAAATATTTCGGCTGCTATAAGGCGGCCTTTTTAGCTGGACTCCGCTTCCCTCTCCATAATTCAATAAAGGCAATCTTGCGAGGATATGGCCTAGGCGTGTGGCAGTTAACCCCTAATTCTTGGGTTAACATCTTAGGCTACATCGCCGCCTTTGAGATGAATTCTCCATCCCGGCTGGGAGGCCTTTGCCAACATGCTTACCTAAGCCACAATCCCGGATGGTGGAGGGCTTGGTATACCCTGACCACCTACCCTTAGTACCTGATGACCTTAGACAAACCGTCTAAGTGGTAGATTGGAAGAGACGGTTCTATTTAGTTTCTTTTCCCAAGAAACGAGATAACGTAGAACTGCGCGCATACAACCGGAAACCAGACTTGCTGGGTCAGAAATGCAAGCTTCCCCAAGTCCCGGATGAGGACTTCGAGAAAATAATTGAGGCGGGGTTTTTTGAACTCACCACCACCGCTCTCTCAACCGGGGAGTTGATAAGTGTACCTAAAAACTGGGTACCCATACACGAGTTCTTGAAAAATGAGGCATTTTTGTCCGCCTGTGGGCTAAGCACTTAATTTGACAGACTTACAAAACACATGCATCCGGCAATATTAAGCCGTATTAGTTATCTTTTACTTGTGATTTTTGCATGATAATCTAAGAGACGATGACTTTTGCAAAAACCGCCTTAAGGATGCTCCCAGCAGACAAGACGCCTGCTCGCTCCGCAGCTGACATTCGTAAAGAGAATGCGGGAAGAAAAGAGCTGGTCTTGCAGCTAAAGGCCAGGTATAAACGCCTGTCCTTTCCCCTTACTCATTTAATTTTTAAGTATACAAACGGTTATAGCCCTCTGTATTATTTTTTATCTTGCACCGACTGTGTACTTATTATTAGGTACTTTTAAGGATGGAAGAAAAGCTCCCCGATCTCTTTCCAAGATGATCAAGCCAAGACCGGGGGGTGAAGATACCGGCTCCAACAAGTCTCAAAAGACCGCCTCCGCTCAGACGACTTCTAGGCTTCTGCTTGGAAAGGGTCGTCTGACTGTTGGGGGAAAGAGCATAAAAAAATGCCGGTATTGGATTTGAACTTGCGTCCAAACAACCAGATGTCTATAAGGCATCGAAGGGTGGCCAGCCACCCAAAGCTGCAAGCGGTTCTGCAGCAGCTGTAGGCGACCTGAGCCTTCAACCTCAATCCCAAGGTACAGCTGACCCCTTCAACTCCCTTGAGCCTGGCTGGCCCATGCGGGTCAAGTCACACTCTCATCTGCAGGGTTTCGTAGTGACCCACACTACGCGGAATGAAAACCGCCAAGACCCGCCCCATAATAAATGTTATTAACAAGCAAACCATAATTAAAAGCATAATAAAGGATAAAAGATTATACCTTTGATACGTGCTTCGCTCAACTATGAGCTCTTACTTGAACCTCGAAAACACGAGGCCTCCGACGGGATCGTGAACCCGACTCGAGTCTGCGATGGTTCTGCGATGGGCAGCCTAGTGCGCCTAGCATGTATGGCGCGCCTAGCACACCATGGTGCACCTAGCACACACATGGTGCGCCTAGGCTTGCGATGGGCTAGCTTAGCCTAGCACTTCACATGGCCAGGCCAATGTGATGCTGCGGCTATGCTCGTACTTGTTGCTTGTGATTTTGCGACGCTCGGTCTCGACGCCCTAGGCTCGATATCCGACGTCTGTATTCGTAAACCTCCGTTGATTGGGTTCGACGTTTCGGATCACTTGACCTAACTGAAGAATTAGCTCTGTAATAATTATGAACCCTCTATCAGAATAATACAGTTGTTGGAAGGACACCATTCCTTTCAATCTCCCACTTGTCCTTCCGGACAAGTGTGCATATATTGTATAGCCCGTCTCCTTTGTCACCTAATGTCCGTTCGTGAACTATAAGGTCAGATTCATCGTCATCCTTACTACGTTCAGAAGTATTTCTCGATCTCCGAGTTCGACTGTCAATTAGCAGATGATTTCTAAAATCCATTTGAGCACGACCATGCATGTTCAGTCTCGCTCATCGAGCGGCCTTGTAAACAAAAAAGACATGTTCCCTATTGTTAATAGGGGGACATTCCCAGTCTTGCATTGTAAGTTTCTCTTACTAAGAGGACCTAATCTCCCGAGTGTTCCCGTTATGATCCCCAGTTACGGCAGACATTAGGCAATATCAAAGAGACTAATTCTCAAACAAGAAAACTTAACAATTTCCATGGTTGAGGAAACGAGTTTCGATAGCTATAATGAGAAATGTACTTATGACAATTTTGAATCTCTTAAAGTACTCTCATAGGTCGATCCAGTGCAGTTCCAAACTAGCACCTGTTCAAATGATTTATGACCATCATGTCCTTGCAGCATAAGAAACGGTGTTGTAAATCATACTACACACTAATCTTTGGTGGTCATCAATCGTCCATCAATTAGATGACCTCGATTAGGGATAATTTTCGATTTAAATATTCAATGTTCACTTAACAGGTGTTTCTTTATCCAAGACATGGTCTTGATACCCTATTTTGAATATTTCCATAAATCGAATGGACTCATTATTTAATTCTAAACCACAATTAAATAGTAATGGAGCGATTGATAATTTTGCACAAAATTAATTACTCCATTAATGAATGGTTTCAATACAGTGTCTTACATTAAAACAACCAGTTTAATTAAAACACATGTACAGGAAATTTCAAAGCCAGTCTCTGATGTGCTTGATTCCCATTGCCTCAACGTGCTTGTTGTGTTTCACTTAAGGAAAAGGTTTGGTCGAAGGATCGGCCACATTATCATCCGTGTCGATCTTGCAAATTCTGATTTCACCTTCGGATTTCCATTCCCTTATCATGTGAAATTGCCTTTGGACATGTTTGACCTTCTGGTGCTCTCTTGGCTCTCTAGCCTGAGTGATAGCTCCATTGTTGTCACAATAGAGATCTATCGGACCCTTGTTGGAGGGTACAACACCAAGTTCACTAATGAACTTGCGAATCCAAACAGCCTCCTTAGCAGCTTCTAAAGCAGCCAAGTATACGGCTTTAGTTGTAGAGTCTCCAGTTGTGCGCTGCTTGGCACTCTTCCAGCTAAACGCTCCTCCATTCAGACAGAATATGTATCCTGATTGTGACTTGAAGTCGTCTATGTCAGTCTGGAAGCTAGCGTCGGTGTAACCTTCAACAACCAGATCTTTATGGCCACCATAAAACATGAATTTATCCTTGTTCCTTTTCAGGTGCTTCAGGATATTCTTGGCCGCAGTTCAATGTGCCTCTCCTGGGTTTGATTGGTATCGTCTCGTAGCACTCAAGGCATATGAGACACCTGGCCTGGTACGTATCATGGCATACATGATCGACCCAATTAGCGAAGCATATGGAATCTGATCCATTCTCTCTCGCTCAACAGGTGTCTGTGGACACTGTTTCTTGCTGAGAGTTACGCCATGGGACATGGGTATATGTCCTCTCTTTGCATTTTCCATGTTGAATTGTGCCAGTACTTTATCAATGTAAGTACTCTGGCTCAATCCAATCATCCTCTTAGATCTATCCCTGTAGATCTTGATGCCCAATATGTATTGTGCCTCTCCTAAGTCCTTCATTGAAAAGCACTTTCCCAACCAGCCCTTTACGGACTCCAGTAATTTTGTGCTGTTTCTAATGAGCAGTATGTCATCGACATATAGGACTAGAAATGCGATGTCACTCCCACTGACCTTCTTGTATACACAAGATTCATCTGGATTCTTGAGAAAACCAAACTTGCTGATGGCTTCATCAAATCGCAGATTTCAACTCCTGCTGGCTTGCTTTAGTCCATAAATGGACTTCTTAAGCTTGCAAACCTTTCCAGCGTTGCTCAGATCGACAAAACCTTCTGGATGTGTCATGCACACAGTTTCTTCCAAAATCCCATTTAGGAAGTCAGTTTTGACATCCATCTGCCATATTTCATAATCGTAATATGCAGCAATCGCTAGAATAATCCGGACAGACTTTAGCATTGCAACCGGTGAAAAGGTTTCATCATAGTCAATCCTGTGGATTTGCATATAACCTTTTTCCACCAATCTAGCCTTGTATATAGATACATTTCCATCCTTGTATGTCTTCAATTTGAAGATCCATTTTCAACCAATGGGTGTGTAACCCTCGGGCAAATTAACCAAGTCCTAGACTTGATTTTCAGACATGAAGTCCATCTCGGATTTCATGCCTTCTTGCCATTTAGCAGAGTCGGGGCTCGTCATAGCTTGATTGTATGTTGTTGGCTCATCTCCATCCATAACTAGGATGTCTTGATCATCGGTTAAGACAATACCAAGGTATCTGTCTAGTTGAGATCTTTGCCGTTACGACCTACGTAGGGTAATAGGTTGACCATTTACATTGTCTGTTTGATTCTGACCAATCTTCCTGGCTGCTTCCAAAGCACTTAGATTGTCAGTTTTATCAGGTTGACATTGTTACTCGTCCTCTCGAACTTCGTCGAGTTCGATTTTCCTCCCACTTGTCATTTTGGAAACGTGTTCCTTCTCCAAAAAGCACTTTGTTCTCGAATTTATTGTAGAAGTAATACCATTTGGTTTCTTTTGGATATCCCACAAAGAAACACTTATCCAATTTAGGGTGAAGTTTGTCCGAAATTAATCGTTTGACATATGCTTCGCATCCCCAAATCTTGAGAAAAGACAACCTAGGAGGTTTCTTAGTCCATAATTTATATGGAGTCTTTTCAATAGCTTTTGACGAATCTCGGTTCAGTGTTAGTGCCGCGGTTTGTAGCGCATGTCCCCACAAAGAAATAGGAAGTTCACTAAGACCCATCATTGATTGAACCATGTCTAAAAGGGTTCGATTCCTCCGTTCGGATACTCCGTTCCATTGAGGAGTTCCGGGAGGTGTCAACTCTGAAAGAATACCATTTTCTTTCAAGTGATCGTCGAATTCATGGCTCAAATATTCGCCACCTCGATCCAATCGAAGTGCTTTAATTTTCTTGCCAAGTTGATTTTCAACTTCTTTCTGAAATTTTTTGAATTTTTCAAAGGATTCAGATTTATTCCACATTAAGTAGATATAGCCATATCTACTAATGTTTGTTAACGAAGTTGAATTCTTAGATGTCTTAGGTATTGGTATCAATTTTTGTCTAATCATATGTAAAACATGCAATTTCCATTGAACATATATTTGCAAGACAATTTTGAAACAACTATTGTCAAAATCTTACATGCAAAATAAGTAGGTGTCCAACACCATAGATCATAGTCTGTTCAAAAGCATGATGAAAACTAGGATTAGTTAAATTACATGTCTTAGACAAAATAGTGCATGCAAGCACGACCGAAAAACCATCTTCGTCGTCTACTTGTCCTTGCACCAACACTTGATAAGATTCTCACTTGGTCCCTGAAAAAGGCAACATAAAGTGAGTCATACTTGGTATCCAATACCTATGATAAGCTTAATTCACAAGTGTTTAGGGAGATACTTGAGGCAGATGCTTTATTCCTCTATTCCTCTTCCCGAAAGAGCTTGCATTCTCTCTTATAGTGGCCTTGCCCACCACAATAGAAGCAACACATCTTTGCCTTGACCTTTTTAAACTCCCTTCTCCTTGCTCTTAAGGGCCTCTCGGTCATTCCACATGCGTTGGCTCGGCTGAGTAGTTGCACCACCTCCATTAAGGAGTGTGTCTCCTTTCCTGCAGCTATATGCACTCTAAGTGCATCATAGCCCGAGTGGAGCGAAGAAAGCAAGATATGCCCCTCCATCTCATCCTCCAATGAGATTCTAAGAAGCTGCATGTGTTTGAAGAGCCTAGTCATTCCAAGCACATGAGGTCGGAGGGGTATGTCGGGTCTCAATTTGGCATTGTAGACCTTGGTCCAAAGCCGACGCCTTTCCTTAGCAAGACATCCCACGTTTGGTGGCTTTATCCTCATGTTTGAGATTGACCTAGTCAAGTCAAACACGAGTCCATAAAAGTTGCCATTGTCACTCTTGGTGACTCTTACATTGACAACGTCCTCAAGTGCTTTGAGGAACATGTCCGGAAGGTAGGAGGAAAGGGTTTCCTTCCAATCTTCCGGGATGGAATTTGCCATAAGTCGTGAGACCTTTTTGCAATTGGAAGACCATTCTTTATGAGCCTCATCGGTCATGATCCCTTTGGCAAAGAAGCTTGGAATGGGAGTATCAAGAGTGTACTCCAAGGAACAATCCCTGAGAGTTCTCCTAAGTTCCTCCTCCTATTCCTTGAAGTTGACCAAGTTCAAAGAAAAGGACAAATTTTTAGGGAGTTTCGGGCTCATTTGGTTGTTGTTTGAGTAACTTGCAGACATTGTTCTACTATTGAAAGAATTTGAAATGAAAAACCATTCATAAACCAATAAGTTGAAATTTAAAAGCGTTCATGCGTATTTTCAATCTTATTGAGCATTTTATCCACGCATTGATAAATTTGTCCCTTTTGGTGCGAGAATAAAATGATTCCGAGATCCCAAAGATCATGAAATGGTTAAGAATGCTTTGGCTTGTCTTAATCATTAAATATCTTAAGGTAAGCAATCCAATTGCTAATAGCTCCAAGCTACTCTCGGTTTGATAAAATGTCGCATCTAATGCATTCTTGACATTTTATCTCTTTTGCCACGACATCTAAGGACTCCTTACTGATATCATTGAGCTTAACCAAGACAACTTGTATACCTAGTATACCTTACGTTCCTAGGGAAGTAGTGATGCCTCGCTTTGGCATAGCCCATCACATACGCGCATTAGTTTAGTAAGTGTTGTTCTTGGAACGGAAAATTTTAGCTTAATATTATTAAGGGACCTAGGGTTTCTATGTTGGTTTCATTTAAGTGAGCTTAACTAATCGTCGCAACATATGAAATCTTAGACACGCATCTAACATTCATATATAACAATAATATATATAAAGAATAAATTGATGCATTTGGCAACTAGCATGACCCCTTGAAATCTTCAATTTCCATGGGTCTTCATCTTGGCTCGTCTTCATCGAAATGCCGTCTTGAGACATCTTGGCCAAAATAAAATAACTAGCTAGTATGACTAAGATTAATCTAAAGTACAAAATAATTAACGGTTCGCATACCGTATTTAGATTTACAAAAATACATAACGGAACGCAGTCCGTATTTTCTATACTAGTCGAGCCCTACTAGCTTCCTTTTTCAATAACCTGTTTTGAAAACAATCTTTCATTCACCCATTCACTATTTGTGAATGGCCCATGCATTTTATGAAATACATAATTAAACACGCAAAACTAGTAACTAACTTAGGTGGTTAATTCGATTAACGCGCCTAATTAAAACTAGTCAAAGTTGTTTAATCCATTATTTCTAAAACCAAATTGCTTCAAGTAATCAACTAAGCTCCCACTAAATTCCGCATCCATACTTAATTAATCCAATTAATTAAGTCGGCATAACCCACAATTTGTCAAAATCAAAATTTTGCAAATTCCAAAAAAATCGAGGTCTAACCTCGTAAAAAATAATTACACAAATTAATTAAAACGGCAAAATTTTCGCAAAATTACATAGCTCAAAATCAAGCAAACTAGGCCACACAATTACTTGGTGGGTGCGCACCATGGCTGCTAGGCAGCCCATGTGCTGCGCCAACCAGCACTAGCAGCTCGCTACGCATGCTGCGCATGCTAGCTCGTACCTGGCAGCGTATGGCAGGCTGGCTAGAGCTTGCTGCCTCGCTGCCCAGCAGCACGCACAAGCAACTCCATCAGCCTAGCCACGCACCTAGCACTACGGCAGCACGCAACTCCCATGCCACACAACAGCCCCTCAAGGCACACCCCTGTGCGCACCATAGGCAGCCACATGTGGGCTGCTAGGCAGCCCGGCTAGCCTTGGTGGCGCTTGGGTGTTTTTGCCTTAATTTGCGTGCCATTTCTCGGGATTTTAATCCCAATCTACATGTGACATAAAATTAATCTAAATTTATTTTAGAATTAATTTAAGGGAAAAAATGAAAATAAAATAAGTCCAACTTAATTAAATTCAATTTTAACGGTGCACAAGCCTAAATCATCCAAAAATTTATTTTTGAAATAATTTAGGTCTTCCTTTATGCTTAAAATTGAAATAGCTATGTCCATAATTAATTTATCCAATATGAAAATTAATAATGGATTTGACAAATGGGAGTTGGAAAAATAAATTAACCATCTAATGATAAAAATTTTCCAACTTTCATAGTTGTGTAAAATACCAAGATTACATCTTCTAATATGAAGATTAATAAAAAAAATTACTCACAAGTATTTGAACTTCATGAATTTTAATCAACCAAAATGAAAAATCCAAACTTTGTTCAATATGATGGAATTTAGGGTTAGAGTTCCAATCATTTAAACTTTTAAATATTAGAAATTTAACGTACTTGGGAACTTAAAATTACACATTCGCATCAAACATTCACACATTAATGCAATTTATTTGCATAATTGTGAAAAATCAAGTTTATGTGAAAATAGCATATCAACTCAAGCACTAATTAAAACTCCATAATTATGCTTAAGGATATTTAAAATAGCAGTAGATTAGGGATGTAATAATGCATTTAATCTAACCTTGTAATGCTTGCATTAATCAAGGCTTAAAAAGATTTAAAATTTTCGTTGAAAAACGAAAAAGCCCCAAAAACATGGGTTTCTGGTTCGAAATTGGCTTCTGGACAGCTCTTAAAGAGGGTTGAATCTGTTTCAGAATGTCGATTCCACCCAAAAATCACTATTTTTAAGCCAAAATTTGGGTTCGACAGCCAAATCGATAAAAATACGAGTTTTAAAATTAATTTAAATGAGCATCTAATCTAATTAGAAAAGAAAAAATTAATCAATAATTGCAAAAATTAAAAGAACGTGGCTCCGATACCGCTGTAGGGTTTCGTAGTGACCCACACTACGCGCAATGAAACCCACCAAGACCCGCCCCCATAATAAATGCAATTAACAAGCAAAACATAGTTAAAAGCATAATAAAGGATAAAAGATAAAACCTTTGACGCGTTCTTCGCTCAACAATGAGCTCTTACTTGAACCTCGAAAAACACGAGGCCTCCGTCGGGATCGTACCCTCGAACCCGACCCGAGCATCCTAAGCCTCGAAGGTTAGTCGAGACCCGGACAAATATAAATTTGGAGTTTAACGAATTTCAAGGTATGCTCAACAATGGAGTTGCCTTTACATTTCCACTCAAGTGTTCTTCTCAAAATCCCAACAAAGTGGGTATTTATAGAGAATGGAAACTTGAATCCCATTTCATGATCAATGTGGGATCATGTGAAAAATCATTAATTAATTTAATTCTAAATTAAATAATTAATTAAATGCAATCACAATGCAACAAGTGTCAAGGGGAGAGAGAGGGTTAGGTGAGGACCATCAATAGGTGGGGGGGGGGCATTGCCTTGCTCCCCAAGGCTTTGCCCAAGCCTTGGTCCACACCCCTCACAAAACTGCCACAATGCATTTTGGTGAGCTGGCTGCTTGCTTTGCTGGCCAGCTAGCACAGCCACCCTTGCATGCCCAGCTGGCACGCACAGCACGCATCACCTAGCCCTCCCTGCACTTGCGTGCTGCTAGCGAGCCACGCCTTGTGCTGGGCACTGGGCGCTGCTGCCTGGTCATCGCACACACACACGCACAGGCATGCTAGCTAGTGCGTGGTGCTGCTGCCTACCCCTTCTCGCACATACTCGCATAGCCAACATGCGTGCTGCTAGCGAGCCACGCATGCTGGCCCCTTGACTCGCCAGCCACACGCACAAGCATGCGAAGCTTGCACGCATGCGCACTGAGTGAGGCTAGCGCTGCTACGATACCCTACACGCACATATGCACTGGCCTATCCATGCGATAGTGCGTATGCTTGTGCTAGAGCTTGCGATGGTGCGAGGCACACACACACACGCACATACGCAAGTGCCCAGCACTGCGATGAGCTTTGCTTGGTGCGTGTGGCCTACGATGGCGCCTAGGCACCCAAGCACGCATGCTGTGGTGTTGTGCCATGCGAAGGCACGCACATACACACATGGTGCTGCGATGGGCAGCCTAGTGCGCCTAGCATGTATGGCGCGCCTAGCACACCATGGTGTGCCTAGAACACACATGGTGCGCCTAGGCTTGCGATGGGGTAGCCTAGCCTAACACTTCACATGGCCAGGCCAATGTGATGCTACGGCTATGCTCGTACTTTTTGCTTGTGATTTTGCGACGGTCGGTCTCGACGCCCTAGGCTCGTTATCCGACGTCTGTATTCGTAAAACTTCGTTGACTCATTAAATCCTTCGGATTAATTCGTCGTCTCGGATCGGTTGTTCGATTGGGTTCGACCCGAAGGGTTCGGTTAAGATTAAGCTATAATATTAATTATTCCTTAATATTACTGATCGGAAGCGGTCTCCACCTAGGCATTCCGATCACTTGACCTTACTGAAGAATTAGCTCTGTAATAATTATGAACCCTCTATCAGAATAATACACTTGTTGGAAGGACACCATTCCTTTCATCATCTCCAGTTAAAAGGTTCCTCTAGCATATGTAGCTTTCTCACCATCTCTTTCTGGTGCAGATCTATCCCCTTGGTGGCTGGAAGTGTAGTAGTTCTCCAGACCATGCTGAAGGCCGTCTCTAACGAGGACAAGGAGGCCACCCCGGGAATACATGCATTCAATGTTGACCACATCCTTGCCAACCTGGCCAAGGTATTGTAGTTATACTTATTTTTTTTTTCTAAGTATATTTTCGGCTACTCTTCTAACCTTGTTTGTATATATGTAGACAATGTTGCGAGTAGAGGGGCTTAAAAAGCCTTATGCTAGGAAGCAGGAACAGGTTAGGCGGGCCAGAAGGGAGGCGTCTGAGTCCCATAATGTAGTTGAGTTTTACATGGTAATTCATGATCTTGAAACTAAAGCTTAGCTCCTATCACAAGCGGACTCCATCAAACAGCTCTAGGCTACCCTCAAGGGGTCAAATAGGAGAACGACACGCTCAAGGCAGACGTTAACCGTCTGCAGAAGGAGATAACCGCCTCCCGTGACAACTTCAAGACCACTCTAGCGGCCGAGAAAAACCGGCTCATTGAGGAGAATGAGCAGGACTACGAGGACTGGATGAAAATGGCCTGGTCGCTTGTGTATCTAGAGGCGGATTATACGATCTGGGATCTAGCCGACAGGTATGCTGATCTTGCCATCCTAACAAAGGAAGAGGATCAACCGGAACTTGAGCCCTTTGAGGAATGGGTCCGGAAGGAAGTGGCAGCCGGCGAAGAGGATGAGGAGGCTGATGGAGATGCAAAAAAGGAGGCAGTGATGGTTGAGTAGGCTCAGCCAACACAACCCTAAGATGTGCCCCCATCTGGCCAGGACCAGCCTGAAGATGTGCCTCCGCCTCAGCCTTAAGCGTTTGTCTTTGTTTCCGGCTTGCATGCCGTCTATTTCCTGTAATCCTATCAACAATATTCTAACTTCCCCGGATGTGTATCCGGTTAACAATTGCTCCCGGCCTTTTAGCCGGTTTTTTATTAATATGATTAGCTGGCTGTATCAGTTTTGCCAAATTTGTTTCAAATTTTTCAAGTTTTTGCAATTCAATATGCATATTTTGCTAAGTATGCTGATACATGCGATTTACCGGATGCAGCAGATTTATTTTTCCCCTGGACGGGTGTTTGTTTGGTAATTGTCCTAACCCAAGCGAGCAGTCGTCTAATAAACATCCGGGTGGACGTCAAGCGGCCATTGACCACCTCTGAATCAATTCTCAGTATTGAATTCTAAGTTGGAATAACAGGTAGTTTTCTCTATGGCGCTTGGGTTCCAATTTTGATTTTTTGAGTCAACCGGCTGAGAATTACCCTTTGGGATAATCAGGCTTTCCAATTGTCTAATAGCAAGCGGGCATTGGCCATGTGTAGGTGTCATAACCAAGTTATGTTTTAGCTGCTAAGGTTTTAACTTTACGTAAATCTTCAATTATGATAACCGTTTGCATTGCTTCTGAACAATGACCGGTTATATCCAACCAAGATACCAGTTACCGTTTGTATTGCCTTTGAGCAATAACTGGTTATATCCATGTCTCAAAATTGATCATTCAAACAGCTGCGAGTTATCTTAAATCTAAACGGTCAGTAGGGTCGTTTATGTTATAGTTTATAGAACAATGTACGACCCAAATGGGAGATTTTCTCTTCGACGAATTCACCCTGATGGGCGTCGCCGGTTGCCTGCTCATGTTGGAGCAGGTGACAGTTTCAAATATATCTGGCCATTGGCTTAGCTTATCTACTCATGTTGGAGCATACGTAAAGAATTTATACAAGTCCGTCTTTACATTATACAGACGGTATATATACATAAAGCAATAAACATGTGAAAATAAAGCTTCTTTTCATTGATAAACTTTATTTACAATAAATTTACAAGTCTCAGAAGTAGTACTTTTTCAAGTTGTCTACGTTCCAAGTTCTGGCTAGCCGCCTGCCTTCTGGAATTTCCAGGCGGTAGGTGCCGCCTCTCACTTCTTCATAACTCTGGTAGGGGCCTTCCCAATTGGGAGTCAACTTTCCTTGCTCATTGGCCCTACCGGTTGCCTCCATTTTCCGTAACACAAAGTCCCCCACTTTCAAGGGTCGTTTGTGTAAACTTTTGTTGTAGGCTCTAGTCATTCTCAGACGGTATATCTCATGACGCAAGGCGGCATTGCCCCTGCGCTCTGGGAGTGAGTCCAATGCTAGCCGCATGGCCTCCCAATTAGCCTCTTCGTCATAGAGCATGATTCAATGGGTTGGCTCATAATGCTCAATAGGCAGGACGACTTCAGTACCGTATGTCTTGAGAAACGCGGTTTCATTAGTTGCCCTTTTTTTAGTTGTTCTGATGGCCCATAGGACATGAGGCAACTCATCTGCCCATAAACCGCCAGCCCTTTCAATTTTCTTATTGATGCCTTCTGAGATGAGCTTGTTGAAGGCTTCAACCTGGCCGTTTGCTTGGGGACGGCCAACTGATGCAAAACAATGTGAGATCCCTTAATCTCCCAACCAATTCATTAGGGTAGGCGCTTCAAACCGAGGGCCATTGTCAAAGACCATAGACATAGGTACCCCAAACCGGGTGATAATATTCCTCCAAATGAAGGAGATGACATCCTTTGTCTTTATGCCCTTGACCGCATCTACTACTACCCATTTGGTGAAGCAATCAACGGCCACCCGAATGTATCTCCGACCGCTTGTAGCAGGCGTATAAGGACCAAGAATGTCCATGCCCCATTTGGCGAATGACACTGGGCTTTGAATAGCAGTCAGATCAGTAGCCGGTCGATGTATGAAATTGCCGAATTTTTTACACTTGTCACACTTCTTCACCATTTCCAAGGCATCTGCCTCTAGGGTGGGCCAAAAGTATCCTTGCCGCCTAGCCCTTTTTGCTAGAGTGCTGCCGCCTATATGTGATGCATAGAAGCCCGAGTGCATATCCTCTAGAACCTCTTTCCCCTTTTCCAGGTTGACGCATTTCAATAACGGCTGTAGGTAGCCCCTCTTGAAAAGTTCTCCCATATGAATCTCAAAACAGCGTCACGTTTTTTCATTGCAACCGCTTCTGAGTATGCATCCGACAAAGTGTCGTATGCTAGATAAGACCGGATGTCATCCACCCAGGTTGAGCTTCAGCCCAGAACTCGAATGGGATCTTGTTCAACACTTCTTTTTTCCATAACTTCCCAAAAGACTGACCTAGGCGTATCACAGGAGGCGGATGATGCCAGCTTAGAGAGAGCATCCGCCTGATTGTTTTCTGACCTGGGCACCTGACTTAGAGGAAAGTCATCAAGTGTCTCGTCCTCATCTTTGACCGCCTGCAGGTATTTGATCATAGCCGGATGGGTGGCCTCATAGTCACCATGGTATGGGCTAACAATCAGTTGTGAATCAGAGCAGGCGTCAACTTTTCTTGCCCTTGCCACCTTACACATTGGATAACGGCTAACAGGGCTTCATATTTTTCCTCATTATTTGAGGCTTGAAACTTGAACCGTAGTGCATATTCATACTTGTCCCCTTCTAGAGATTGACATATAACCCCTGCACCACATCCGTTCATAGTAAAGCTCCCGTTTACATACACTTTCCAAACCTGGTCAAGATTATCCGGCTTAGTCGGCCTTGTCATTCCGACAATGAAGTCGGCAAACGCCTAACCCTTCACTGCCTTCGTAGGTTTGAAACTGATTTCAAGACTTTGCATTTCAATAGCCCATTTAAGCATCCTGCCAGATGACTTCAAAGTTGTCATTGGCCGCTTAAGAGGTTGGTCTGTATAGACCACAACCGGGTGTGCCAAGAAGTAAGGTTTCAACTTCTTGATTGTCATGAAGAGAGCAAGGCCAAATTTTTCAACCATGGGGTACCGTAGTAAAGCATTTCGAAGGACATGGCTAATGAAATAGACCGAGAGTTGAATGTCGTCTTTTTCAGCTAGGAGAACAGCACTGAGGGCATGATCCGAGACGGCCAAGTACATGTAAAGTACCTCCTGTGGCAGAGGACTGACAAGCCTTGGCAATGAATGCAAGTGGTATTTCATCTTTCGAAAGGCCACCTCAGCATCCTCCCCCCATTCAAATCTAGTCTTCTTTCTGATTGCTTGGAAAAAATATAAGCACTTGTCACCTGACCGGCTAAGGAATCTCCCCAATGCCGCAAGCCAGCCTGTTAACTTCTGAACTTCTTTGATAGTGCGGGGTGACTTCATGTCAATTACCGCCAATACCTTCTCTGGGTTGGCCCCTATCCTCCTTTAATGAATTAGGAATCCGAGAAACTTCTCAGACTCAACACCAAAGACATACTTCTTTGGATTAAGCATGACCTTGTGCCACCTGAGGGTGGTGAATGTTTCTCGGAGGTCAGCAAGATGATCCATCTGTAGCTTGGATTTGACTATCATGTCATTAATATACGCCTCCACATTCCTCCTAATTTGTTTAATGAAGACTGTATTAATCATTCGTTGGAAAGTAGCAGGCGCATTCTTCAACCCAAACGGCATCATAGTGTAACAGAATAACCCCTGATCAATGACAAATGTTGTCTTTTCTTGATCTTTATGCCACAAGGGTATCAGATGAAAGCTTGAGTAGGAATCCATGTAGCTCTTCAAGGCATGACTGGTTACGGAGTCGACCAGACTGTCGATCTTTGGAGGTGGATAAATATTCTTCGGACAAGCCTTGTTCAGATCTGTGTAGTCTACACACATGCGATAGGTACCATTCGGCTTTTTTACAAGAACAAAATTTGCTACCCAATCCGGGTAGTAACATCGCCAAATGAACCCAGCGTCCAATAACTTCTTACCCTCGGCGGCTTCCGCCTGAGATCTCTCCTCACCGTGACTTTTCTTTTGCTTGACAAGCTTCTTTTTTGGATCCACGACGAGTTTGTGGACAGCAAGATCCGAGCTGATGTCTGGCATCTCTTCCAATTAAAAGGAAAAAATGTCCTTGAATTCCTTCAGCAGGTGGTGCAAGTCTGTACCCAACTTTGCAAATGCAATCATCCCAACCTTAACAGTTTGCTCCGGACGTGTATCGTCTAGAGCGATGTCAATATGTTCACCTGTCGGCTAGGGACAGAGATTATCTGACCATTCCCCGGTCAGTGATTGCTATTGCTTCTCTTTTTTTAATGGTCCGCCTTCCTCTTTTTACCAGCTGCCTTTGGAGCAGGCGCGGCTTCCTTGATTTCATCAAGGTTAATGGGCTCTTCACCTTAGCCAGATGCGGCCACAGTAGGCTTAACGTCTGAGAGATAGCACTCTCGTGCTGTCTTCTGATCCCCATTCAATGAACCCACTGACCCGTCATTCCTCTCAAATTTCAGCAGCATGAGAGATGTGATGATGACAGCCTTGGACTCGTTGAGGGTTGGACGACCCAATATCAGGTTATAGACAGTCAATTATTCAACCACCAAGAATTTGACGACCATATGGCGTCCATCCCGCTTCTCTCCTAGCCGGATAGGTAGGTCAATCCTCCCCACCGGGTGCACTACTCCACCCCCAATACCAACCAAGGGGTGAGAGACTTTGTGCATGTTGTTGGGCTTGTACTTGAGCTTTGTCAAGAACTTGTAGCTAGTAAGGTTAGACGATCTCCCGGAGTCAATAAGGATCCGACCCATTTTTTGGTTGGCAACCTTACATTCAATGACTATGGGGTCATCATGTGGCCGCCTGACCTTGCCCCTGTCCTTCTCAGTTATAATGACTTCAGGAAAGGTGTCTTTTGACGCCTAGCCCTCATCATTTGAGTTGACATCCAGCCGCCTGATATAGTCTTTGGTGCCCCGGATAATTGCGCCCCCTCCAGCAAAACCGGCTGCTATAGTATAGATCTGCTCTTCGTCAGTGTCCAAACTAATAGCAAGTTGGGTTGCTTTTTTGGACGGTTGTCCACCGTTTGTTTTCAGGTTCACTTTGGACTTCAGGATGTAGGACTTCAAAACCCCTTTATAAGCCAGACGGTTCAACAACCGTTTGAGGCTATAACAATTGTTGGTGTCGTAGCCTATATCCTCATGGAAATGACAGTATTTGTTTTTGTTCCGACTTTTGGCGAAACCTTTCATTGCAACCAATTTCTCAATTGTCATCCAGTCTTTGATCTCTATGAGGATGGAGTAGTAGTCTTTGTTAAACTCGTACTTGGGGACGTATAATTTTAAGTCTTTCTTTTTCTTCTAGGATGGCTGATCAGAGTTATCTATTCCACCCAGACTTCTTTTTGTTTTTTGCACTCTTCTTTTTTAGCCGGTTGAGCAGACCGACTCTCTTTTTTGTCAGAATTTTTAGGGTCCGACGGCTTACTGATGGCACACAGCTCAGTCACTTGTATATAGGCTTTTGCCTCCATCAAAGCTTCTTGGACGGTAGCAACCTTCTTCCTGACGAGATCGAACTTAAAGGTCGACTCGTCCTTTGGACCCTTGAAGAAGTCTGTATAGGCCACTTCGTCAGACAGCCCTTGAATCTAAATTCTCATCAAACCGCCTGACATAAGACCTTAGCCCTTCTCTATCTCCCTGCTGTATAGCACCCAAGTCGAGACTTGTTTTCTTAGCAGGGATGTTCATAGAGAAGTTTGAAGCAAACAAGTAAGCATGCGTCTTGAAGCTATTGATGCATCTGACTGGAAGGTTGCTAAACCATCTTTGGTCTATGCCCTTCAACTTTGTCGGGAAGCATCGGCACCAGGCGGCATCATCAAACCCCTATAAGTACATGAGGTTGGTGTAAGCCATTAGGTGGTCTTCTGGGTTGGTGGTACCATCATAAGTACCTACCAACACATTCTTAACCTTGGCCGGCTGGGCCTCCTCGATTATCTCCTTGGAGAACGTCGAAGGTTGTTCCCCAAGCTTGAGCTGACGCAGGTGCCAGTCCAAAGGTTGGACATTCTGTGTTGCCTGACCCCCAAAGAGAGCCGGCTGCAAGCATTGTTGCCCATACGGGATGTATGGCTGTTGAGGCACATACGGAGGCGAATGGATTATTTGAGGGCCAGAGTGGATGGATATGCCGCCTGACTGACCCTCTCGGTTTGATTGCGAATGCCTCACCGAGGTATTCTAAAAGCTGTCTAGGTAAGTCGATGTTGAGGCCTACTCAGACATTTGTTGACTTTTCTTTTGCTGGATTAACATCCGGGCATCCGAATAAGTCTTCTTTGATCCATCCGGCTGAATATGCCGGATGACCTTCCTCTTCGCTATTTCAAGAAATTGAATTTTAGACAGATCGACCATGGGCCAGTCCCTCTCCTTTGGTTTAGGATGAGGAGTAGGCACACGGTCCTTGACAGGCTTCTTTTTCCTTAAGGGAGAAGGTTTTTTGGCCAACTGATCCCTATTGGTGCCAACCGTATTTTTGTTGATTAGATCTTTAATTTCACCTTTGAAACTTGTCATGAATTCCATGAGCTCGTTTCGAGTAACAGGGGCGGTGCCTTTTGCCGCCTAAGGTTGTTCACACGACTGTCCAATTGACTTTCTTGGACCAGCTTGATCTTTTCCACGTTCCCTTGTTTCCATGGAACGAGTGCGTCTAGTTCTGAGTGACCCGCCTGGGGCCACATGGGTTTCGCTATCAAAGTCGTCACCACTGTCTTGATCTGTATAGACCTCAAAGTCGGCCGTTTCTCATTAGAAGACGGTACATGTTCTTGTAAAGCCATCTTAGAAGTACTCTCCCCACAGACGGCGCCGAATGTTTCGGGGTTTTCTGTGTCCCTCGGGAGTTACAACACCAAGACTGGATTCTGGACGCCTGTACCTACAAAACAACGCAGATTCTGGTTAGGTGGAGTTCCGCCTTCGACGATCAAGTTAGAACGTGTATGGAGTCTGTAAAAAGTGCAGAAAGTGAAGTATCTTCTCGGATTCCGACATAATATCTGCAGTTAATGATTGCTTTGTTTTTTTTTGTGTGAATATTTGTGAATGTGTCCCATGATAGGAACATCTCCCTATTTATAGGGTCTCGAAATACGTGTCAGCATCCTAGGTTATAGGAATGGTGGGCTATCTCGGGAATTAGGCCATGAAGGCCACCCATTTCCCAATGATTGGAGATGCCACGTGTCAACAAGGAATTGGTTATCTGTGCACCTCTCTTGAGGTGACACGTGTCGCCATCTCATTGGGCCACATGACCCTGGGTATATTTATTTTTTGATGTTTAGACATCGCCAAAGGGAGAATAATGAGAATCAATTCTAATATCATATCCCCTGAAACCAAGAAGAAAGCTCTAACCACTCTTATTTCTCTAAACTTTATTATTTCTCTTTCTTCTCAATAACCTAATGATACTCGATAAATTTTTCTTAATCATTTTTCTCTCCTTTAATGGCCCATACATACACATGCATTATCAATTCACAAATCTTTTATCAACATATTAAATTCTCAATTTCACTTACTTACCCATTAAAATATTTACTTTATTTCCCTTGCCTAAAATTTTATGCACACAAATAAATGATGCACTTTAAAGAGGGAGTACGTTACAACTATAAGTTGTGTTTTTTGTAGTAATTGACTAAAAAGCTTATACAATTGTAAGTCTTTTTAAAATAAATAAATAAAACCTTTTCATCTCAAATAGTTTTATAATAATCAATAATTGGTTGGTTACATTAATAACATGTTCGAATCCTCTACTTCGTGGTACACGTCGTTGCGTTAGGCCATTAGCCATAAAGAACAAAAACGGAAGAGCACAAAGAGTTGTCAACTTTTAACAATAATGAACATGTTATTAAGAGAAGAGGAGAAGTACGTAGACTCCTATCTACCACCAAAAGTCCAAGATCACATAATTTGAATTGATCTCCATCATTCAATGTTGTAATTGGGTGGAACAATTTTCTTATACTCTAAGGCATTGAGACTTTGAGAGTTCCCTTGTGTTGTTCTCTATGCGCCACATAGTGCCTTTCGAACTAATTTGTATCTAGTTGGTTTCCTTCTTTAGGTTAAATAAATAAAAAAATTAAGCTACCCTTCCGAAAAAGAAAGCACTACAATCATCAAAGTTTATGTAACAAGTTAAACTTTGAATTAGAAATAAATCAAATAAAATTGAGTAGATTTTAGTGGTTCTTACCTAATATATTCATCCCTTTTATTTTATGTTTCACAATTTAAATATTTTTATATCTCCGTTACACTTTAATTGGTATATAGGTATAAGCAATTTAATTGACTTTGATATAAAAAGATGAGATAAGTGGAATAGTTGGGGTAAAATAAGATAGTGGAGTTTATATTTAATTGAAAAGTATGACATATGAGAGGGGAAGAAATAATAAAATGTAGTAGCGGGTTTGAGTGAAAACCATAAGAGATGAGATAAACAACTAAAAAGAAAATTTAACACTTAAAAAAAAGTCGCATTTAATAAGTATAACACTTTAAAAAAAATCGAGGGAGTACAAGGTAATTGATATATGATTGGATTTCTGAGACTATATTATTCTCATTCAAATAGTATAAGCTCCTTAATAAATTTATAAAATAAGTATAACAAAACGAAAGTTAAAAAAACCGTGCAATGCACAGGGCTTAATCTAGATTAAAATTATTTCTCTTTAGTCCAATTATACATTAATAATTATTTATCTCAATTTACATCATATTATTCGATTCTCAAACTAACAACATTACTTATGCATATAGGTATACTCTCTTTTTTTTTCTCTTTTTTTTTTTTTTTTTTTTTGTTTTTCAAGGGAAAAACCGCTACGTGAAGTAGAGGGTTTGCAATAAACACTTTATAAAAAATAAAAATAAAAAAAAAAACAAAAAAAAAGAAATTCTCTTTGGTACTTACAAGTTTTTTAATTTTCTCTTTGGTGAACAACAAAAATTTCATATCTTTGGTAATCCTAAATTATTAACATAATTAACCATAATATTAATGATAAATTTTGATTAAATTCTTTAACTATGGTTAGTTTTTTTCAATTTGATAATTAAATTATTTTAAATATAATTTTTTAAAAAACAACCACCAACCCTTCCCCCACTAGCCCAGCACCCACCTGCCCCCAATCAACCAAGTCCCTGCCGCCGACGCGGGTCGCACATAGACCCTCTACCCCAACATCGACGCCATCTGGTCCCGACCCCATGTTTTCACCCTTTCCCCTTCCTTCTAAATCACCAACCCCCCCTCCCCAAAACTACCTAAAACCCATTCTCCCCTCAAATTCTCCAAAACCAAGCCACAAATTACAGAAAATCGACGAATGAAGCAGCTCTAATTTGAAACAAATTTAAAAATTCTTTTATTACCAACTCGATAATCAGGAATAACAAGCAAACTTGGAGAATCAAGAGAAGAATATAGGGTTTCAAAATTTTGCAACTATTCAAATTGTTTGTGGTTAATCAACGAATTTGGGGATAGGATTCAATCTGAAATAAGAACTCTCAATTGAACATTTGAAGAAGGAATATCACTCTAAAATTCTCCTTTAGCAGCAATAACTAAGAAGCAAATAAAAAATCTTAAGGGTTTTAGGGGGTTTTAGGGGGGGGAGGATGAAGGATTTATGTCTTCATCAAGTGCAATTACTAGATATATATAATGGATCAAATTATGGAGATAATTAAGTTCGTCCATTTGGGTCATCATTATATCATAGCTAGAGGTACTAACGATCTTTGGGCTAGTAAAATAGGCCAAAGCCCAATTGGAGGGATCCCATATGGTCACACAAAGGGCCTAGATCAAGCATAAGAGGAAAAGGCCCATGATAAGCCTTTTCCACTAGGTGGCCGGCCATGATAAGGAGTAAGGAGGCTTTTGGGCTTTGTTCCTAGTCTAATTATTATAGGATTATAAATAGACTAGGTCTCGAGGGTTGAATAGAAAATTCATGATCAGTGAGAACAAACCCTAATTAGCTAACACGAAACCAACCCCCTCAAACTCCCTCTCTCTCTCAAGGTTCTCTCCTCCTCCTCGGCGCCGGTGGTATGCACGGTGGTGGTGATGAACGTGGTGGAGTCGATTGTCCATTAAAGGTGGTGATCGTGGTTTTCCCTTTCCCTCGACCAATCTAGCATTTGTGGGCACTTGATTGAATCCCGTGGACTAAGTAGTGGAATCACGCTTGGGGCTCTATTCTCTCCCTAATTTTTCAATCAATTTGCTACGTGGAGATCACGCTTCAAAGGTATAACCATGTGATTCTTGTGTGTTATGCATGCGATCTTATTTTAGGTGCGTATGAATATGATTCATGAAATTCCACTTATAGTACCTATAACCCTACAGAGGATGGAGGGGGTTCAAGGGGAAGGGGAGGGATGACGACTAGAGGTAGGGACAAGGGCGGCGGCGGCGCCCGAAGAGGGGGGTCTGGGTGCGGCCGGCGCAGGGGGTATGGTAGTACTGACACGTAGAGATTCCTTTTCGTTGAGCGAGAGAGGGTGGCTAGGCTGCGAGAGCTGGGGTGGTGGGTTTTTTTTTTTTCAAGTATTTTAAAAATAATTTGACTATTAAAATTATTTAAAAAAAAAACTAACCATAATTAAAGATTTTAACTAAAACATATCATTAATGTTATGGTTAATTTATACTAATAATTCATGATTACCAAAGATAAATAAAATTTTTGCTATCACCTAAGAAAAATAAAATTAAAAAAAAACTTGTGAGTACCAAAGAGAATTTCCCAAAAAAAAAAGGGTCTTGTTTGGTTGGATGTAGGAAGTCCCATGAAATCTCAATTCCTATGAAATTGTATTTCCTACAAATTCCCAAAAATTATTTGTTTGGATGTAGAAACTTATACCCACTTACCTAGGTGGGACTAGGTAAGTTAATTCTTTCAATTTGTGGGAAATAAGACTTCCTAGAAAGTCCTAATTCTTACAGTTTTTTCAAAAAAAATCAAGGCCTAAACCAAAACCATGTCCATGATGTGGAAAAAGCATAGACCTTGACCCTTAGGAATCAACACCTTGTAAGAAATAGGATGGAGAATAAAAAATTAATTAGATCCTTACAGCTTTGAATCTTATGACCCTCTAATCCTTTTTGCTATGATATAGGATGGAATCAACCACCTAAAAGTTAGGTCTAAATCTCCTCGGGTGTTACCTCTGCCACATGGGGTCAACCTTAGCTTCCTTGCTATTCCTAACAAAGCCTTCTCTAGCTACATACTCCCAACAAACTAAGCAAGGGAAGATTTAGTCATATTCATAGACATAGTCGTCTTAAATAATTAGGGCTCTATGCTATAAATAATTCTAGTTCCTTGAAAGTTAAAAACCATGCAAATTTTAATATCAAATCATGCTACCTGATCTTTTTAACATGTTAAAATATGAAAACTTATACTTGTATTATTAAGTTTACGATGTTATAGCATATCATACTTTTTTTTTCAAGGTTAACCTAATTATTGTTGACCCTTAAGAGGTTTTGATGATGATGTTAATGATTGAGCAAACTTCTATTTAATAATAATTTTCTAGTGTTTTGATGTTTGTAGAATAAGTAAACTCTGGGAGTTTAAGTGAGGAATGGAACAGAGGAACTTAAGAAGACTAAGGATGATAAGTAAGGACAGAGGAAGAGTTCTAGAAAGAAGTTCTCTAAACAAAGATGGATGGAACTACAAGGTGTTCCCTAACATGAACAATCAAGAGCTTCCTAACAGAAGCATGACAGCAAGTTCCAAAAGGACTTGGTTTGCAAGTTCCGGTGTGATGCTGGAGAAGAATGACAGCAAGTTGTTATAACTTGGTATGCGGTTCCAATTGGAACGTGACCTTAAGAATCAAGAATCAATGCAGAGCTCGAGATATCAACCGAAAGATGAACTTCATAACTTAGGTTGTATTAAAGATAAGTTTGTTATTTAGGATTGATGTAAATATTTAATTAGTTGATATGCATGAGACTTATTAGAAATCTAATAAAGCTTGAAAACCTAATTAAGTACGTAAAAGATAATCATGAGTTTATGAAAAAGAATCTATTTGATTTTATCCTTTAAAATCTGTTTTACTAGGTTTTATATTTTTTCATCTAACAATCTATCTTTTATAAAAACGAATTTGACTGGAAAAAGGTTTTTCTAAAAAAACAAAATTAAGTTTACTTGATTTCTGTTTTAATATGGTTAGATTGATTTTCAGATTTATCTTTAACTTATCATTTTATTAAAACCCTACTTTGTTTAATGACATCTTCAATAAATAAAGAAGAATGTTTTCTAAGGAAAGTGGGAGTTTGTAAAAACTATTAAGTGCTTAAGAGTAAGTTTGCCTAAGGTTTAAGCTTTATCATTTTGATTTCGGGTTTCATGTGTAGCATTTTAATTATATATTAGAGTGAGTCTTTGTGTTGTAATTGATTTTTGGGTGTGAGTGTGAATTCTCAAAAATTCGATTGTAGCTGTGAGAGCATAGTGAGTGAGCTTCTTGGGAGAATCCGAGTGTGAGCTCTCTGGGAGTGCGAGTGAATCTAAGTGTGGTACTTAGGTTGGGTAGGATAGGGTCCTATCAAGGTAGAAGGTTTTCGGCTAGGAACTTGTGAGTGTAGCAGGCTTCCGGGTAGGAATCTGTGAGGTACCAAGCTTAATTACGGGTAGTATCTTGTGAGGGTAGCAAGTGTTTGAGAAGGTACTTGTGAGTGTAGGAAGTTTCCTGGTAGGAACTGATGAGAAAGGTCCACGAGCAATAGATTTTAATTAGGAGTTGCCCTATTATAGTGAAGCTTTGGTTTGAAAATCCCGCGAAGGGTCGAGGTTTTGCTTCCAGTTTGGCTCTGGAAGGTTTCCTCGTAAAACTTGCTGAGTTTTTAAGTTCCTTTTTAAGTTCTATTTTAAATTCTGTAAAAGATTAACCTAACTTGAGCCTACTACAATTCACTCACCCTCTCGTAGTAGTTCATTTAAACTAACAATGGGTATCAGAGCAGGTTCTTGCTAAATACAAGCAATCTTGTGGAGGAAGTTCCAAGGAAAGATGAATGCACACGAGAAGCTAGAAGAAGGGTATTTGACCCAAAGACCGCCTATGTTCAATGGCAAGTTTTATTCATATTGGAAGAATAGGATGGAGATCTTCATCAAGGCTGAAAACTACCAAGTATGGAGAGTTATTGAATCAGGTGACTTTTAGGTAACAAAAACCAATGAGAAAAATGAGGTAATTCCTAAACCACTATCTGAATTTGAAAAGGATGATTTTGAAAAATATGAGCTGAATGTGTTAGTAGTGAAACTCTTGCATTGTATACTTGGACCACATAAGCATAACTAGGGATGTTCATTTGTCCAAGACTGGACCGGACCGAAGACCGAAAATTTAAATTTCAAGAACCGAAAACCGGACTGATTAAGCTAGGACTGAACCCGGACTAGACCGAAAAAATTGGTCCAAAACACGGACTAGAGGACCATTTTTGATCGATTACAGAATTTTTATATTAATATTTCTAAATTTTAAATAATATATGGAAACTCAAAAAAAAAAAAAGGAAAAACAATATTTTAAGGACCTTTTTGTATGTTTAGTACAAAAAAGCTCATACAACTAAATTTTTCCAATTTTGTTAAGGAAAATCTTAATCGTTATTAAAGGTTTTATGTATAATTTGAAGCAAAATATCGGTCCGGTCCTAGACCGATTTTTATAGGATTTTGGACCGGATCGAAAAAATAAATTTCCCGACCTAGAGATCGGACCGATTAATTTGGTCCGGTCCAATCCAAGGCCGGTCTAGACCGGTCCGATCTATTTTTTTTGTCCGGACCAATTTTTGAACACCCTTAAGCATAACCGAATCATGGGGTACAAGTCTACAAAGAAAATTTGGGATTCATTACAAATAACTCATGAAGGAAAGAATGAAGTTAAGCGTTCCAAAATTAACTTATTGATGTCAAGATATGAAAGATATAAAATGCTACACAAGAAATCCATCTAGGATATGTTCACTTGATTTACTAACATCGTAAATGAGTTGGAATCTTTAGGCAGGTCCATACCCATTGATGAACAGGTACGAAGAGTTCTTAGAAGTCTTCCTCAAGATGAGTGATGGAGAGTAAAGGTGACAGCACTTCAAGAATCCAAGGACTTCACAAAATTCAACCTAGATCAACTCAATGGATCCTTGCTAACTCATAAGCTTCACCTCGGAGCAAACAATGAAAGTTCCAAAAGTAAGGGCCTTGCTCTAAAGGCTCAAGCGTCAAGTGAGTCAGAGGAATATGAGGATGAGACAGCCATCCTCGTTCGAAAGTTCAAGAGGATGTTTAACAAAAGAGGAGACAAAAGCAAGAGAGGTCAGCAGAGTTCCAAGGAAATCACCTGCTTTAAGTGTGGTTCCAAGGAACACTATATTAGAGATTGTCCTCTGGTAAAGGAGAACGAGCAAACCAAGTTCAAACGCAATGCACAGGTGAAGGAAAACTAATTCTATAAGCCATCCTTCTCAAAAGCTGATGTGAGAAAGGCAATAACTGCTGCATGAGGAGATTCGGATTCAAAGGATGATCGAAGAAGATGCTGAGTCCTTGGAAGAAACAAAAAATCTAAGCTTGATGGCTAGAATTGACAATGAAGCACACCTGAAGGAACTTAAATCTGAGGTATGGTATGACTATCGACAACTTAAACATTTAAATAAAGAAAATCTTATCGACATTATTCTGGAACTTCAAGATGACTGGATTGAATTAAATAAAGCTAAGGTTCAAAGTGATAAAGCTTTGAAAATCTACAAAGAATATAGCAGATAATATGAAAACAGATGTTCACACGAGATTCTTTGATTTGTATGATAAAAATGTCCTTCTAAAAGAATAAATTGAGAGTTTGAAACATGATAACATTATGTCAAATGTAGAATTAGCTCAACTGAAAATAAACAATAACTCACCTGACTCTGAAGTTCCTCTTACAAGCCAATATCCTAGATTTGAAAAAATTAAGTCCGAGTTAGAAGATTTGAAAGTTGAAAAGAGAGTTCTTGAAAAGGAACTTGCTAGAGCCAAGAAAGGTAAAGAGGTTATTAACTATGGAATTCCAGCATGGATAGCTAATACTCAGAACAAATGTAATGAAGGACTAGGTTATAGAAAGAAGTCTGGTAGGAATAAGAAATATGTAGACTTACCCAGCAAAAAGATATGTTACTTTTGTGGACACATAGGACATCTTCGTGCTACATGTCCTAAAAGACTTCAAAGTACTCTTAAGAATATTGAACATGCTGAACAGGTTTGGATGAAGAAATTTGACTCCTAGCTCATCCAAGGAAATGCAACCCAAGGAAATCTGGGTGCCAGAAACTAACGCTTAGTTTTCATGCAGGCTCCAGTGAGGGGGAACAACACTTGGTACCTTGACAGTGGTTGTTCTAAGCATATGACTGGAGACAAAACAAAATTTCTCTCACTGGATGCCTTCTATGGAGAAACTATGACCTTTAGAGATAATAAGAAGGGCGAAATTGTTCCCATGCTATTGATAATGTTTTCTTGGCCAAGGGTTTAAAACACAATCTATTGAGTATATCTCAGTTTTGCGATAAAGGTAACTCAGTAAGTTTTTACTTCTGATTTATGTAGCATCATCAACAATGACACTGGTAAAGTTATTTTAGAGGGAACTCGCAAAGGGAACACAAATATTGTGGATCTCATGAAGTTCCTAATAGTAGCTTGACATGTCTAAGTGTCATTGAGGATGATACCCTACTATGGCACAAACAATTTGGCCATGCTAGTTCCTCTTTGCTTGACAAACTTAGATCTAAGGAACTTGTAGAAGGACTTCTATCTATCAAGTTTCTAAAGGATTAAATCTGTGATGCATGTGTTAAAGTTAAGCAAACTCGTATATCCTTTAAATCTACGAATATGATAAGCTCCAAGAAGCCACTAGAACTTATTCACATGAATCTATGTGGTCCCATGAGATTACAAAGCAGGAGTGGTAAAAGGTATGTAATGGTTATTGTATATGATTTTTATAGATTCACTTGGGTTTTCTTTCTTGTAAGCAAAGATTAAACGTTTGATGAGTTTGTTGCATTTGTTATGAAAGAACAGAGAAGAACAGGTTGTCAACTGGTCCATCTAAGATCAGACCATGGAACAGAATTTGAGAACTCTTAAATTTGACAAGTTCTGTAAGGAACTTGGGATGGATCACAACTTCTCTGAACCCAAAACTCCACAGCAAAACGGAGTGGTTGAACAGAAAATTCAAAGCTTGGAAGATATGGCAAGAACGATGTTGATCTCCAGTGGACTGCCAAGGAACTTCTGGGCAAAAGCAGTAAACACCGCATGCTAAATACTGAGTAGGATTTCTGTTTGAGCAATAACCAATAAGACGTCTTATGAAATGATGAAAGGGAGAAAGACAAATATTTCATACTTTAGATCATTTGGCTGCAAGTGCTTTGTTCACAACAATGGCAAGAGAAACTTGGGGAAGTTCGATGAAAGAAGTGATGAGGCAGTATTTCTAGGATATGCCTCAAATAGTAAAGCATATAGAGTTTATAATAAGAGGACGATGTGTATTGAAGAATCTGTACATATAATTTTTAATGAAATTGAATATGTGATTAATGTGCAAGAAGATGATGATTTCGAGATAGGTCTAGTTCGTAAGTATAATCCAGATGAAGAAACATCAACATCCATAAAGCAACAACACAAGGAACCAGTAGCTGACAATCCTGAAACAACTGAAGTAGAAGTTCCTCAAGTGTAACATCAAGAGGTTGAGGTCTAAACTCCACAAGATCAAGAGGTGGAAGATAACAATGCTAAACCTAAAAAATTATATCCAATTAGAGACTTCGCCCCAAAATGTTGGAAACATAAAAAATCTCACCCAGTGGATTTGATCATGAGTGACATTGCAGAAGGAACTCAGACCAAGCAGCCAGCAGCAAGGGCCTCGCCCAGCGCCCAGTACCCAGCATCATGCGTGGCTCGCTAGCAGCATGCATGTGCTAGGCGTGCTGGTTGGTGCGCGTTGTGTGCTGGGCAATGATGCGGTGCATGCTAGCGTGCTAGCTGGGTGCCAGCCCAGCAGTCCTTGAAGCCGGTTTAGGAGAGGTGGGGACCAATACTTGGAGCAAAGCCTTGGGGAGAAAGGCAATGGTCCCCCCCATTGGTTTTGGTCCTCACCTAACTCTCTCTATCCTTTTACCACTTGTTGCATGGTGATTGCTTTTGATTAATTATTTAATTTAGAATTAAATAAATTATCATAATTTCACATGATCCAACATTGATCATGTACAAGGGGTTCAAGTCCCCATTCCCCATAAATACCCCTTGAGTGGGATTTTGGGAATACACACTTGAGTGGAACTATATAGCCATCTCCATTGTTGAGAATACCTTAAGTTCGTAAAACTCCAAAGTTTATATTCTGTTCGAGTCCCGACTAACCTTCGGGACTTAGGACGATCGGGTCGGGTTCGAGGGTACAAACCGTCGGAGGCCTTGCATTTGCAAGGTTGAAGAAAGAGCTCTTTTAGCGAGCGAAGCACGCGTCTAGGGTATAATTCTTTATCCCTTCTTTTTTTAATTATGTATTAATTATATTTGCATGCTTTAATTTCTTTAGTTATCGAGGCGGGTCTTGGTGGGTTTCCTTACGCGTAGTGAGGGTAACTACGAAACCTTACAGCTGTATCGGAGCCATGCTCCTTTTAATTATTGCAGTTATTTATCAATTAAGGTGTTTTAAAAGATTTAATTTCTGGTTTTATTTTTCTAATTAGGTTAGAAGTACGTTTTTAAAATAGTTTTAATCTCGTATATTTCGATTTTTGGTCTGGGAACTCAGATTTTGGCTCAAAAATAGTGTTTTTTGGGTGGAATCAACGTTCTGAATCAGTTTCAACCGTCTCCGAGAACTGTCCAGAAGCCAAATTCGAACCAAAAACCTAGTTTTTTTGAGGGTTTTTTCATTTTCAACGAAAATTTTAAATCTTTTATGCCTTGATTAATGCAAGCATGTCAAGGATAGATTAAATGCATTATTTCATCCCTAATCTACTGCAATTTAAATATCTTGTAAGCAAGATTATGGAGTTATAATATGTTCTTAAGTTGAGATGTTCGTTTTCACATAAACTTGTTTTTCACAATTATGCAAATAAATTGCATTAATGTGTGAATGTTTGTTGTGAATGTGTATTTTTTAAGTTCCTAGTATGTTAAAGATCTAATCTTTAAATGTTTAAATGACTGGAACTTTACCCCAAAATTCCATGTTGAACTAATTTTGGATTTTTCATATATGGTTGATTAAAATCCTCAAAGTTCAAATGCTTGTAATTATTTTGATTAATCTTCATATTGGAAGGTGTAATCTTATTATTTTACACAAGTTCAAAAGTTGGAAAATTTTCATGGATGATTGGTTTATTTTTCCAACTCCCTTTTTGTCAAAATACATTTTTAATTTACATATTGGCTAAATTAATTATGGACATAGCTCTTTCAATTTTAAGCATCAAGAAAGACCTAAAATATTCCAAGGTAATTTTGGAATATTAGGCATGTGCACCATTAAAATTGAAATTAATTAAGTTGGACTTATTTTATTTTCCTTTTGCCCTAAATTAATTCTAAAAATAAATTTAGATTAAATTTTACGTCGCACGTAAATCGGGATTAAAATCCCTAGAAAATGCATGCAAATCGAGACAAAAACCCCAAGCCTCACCAAGGCTAGTCGGGCTGCCCAGCAGCCCGCATGTGGCTACCTATAGTGCGCACAGGGGCCATGCCATGATGTTGCGTTGCTGTGTGGCGAGGGTGCTATTGCGTGCTGCCTATGTTGGATGCGTGGGCCTCAGGCTGCTAGCGAGATTGTGCGTGCTGCTGGGCAGCGAGGCAGCAAGCCCCAGCCAGCTAGCCCACTGCTGCTTGCGTCAGCGAGCAGTTAGCATGCGTAGCATGTCTAGCGTGCTGCTGGTGCTAGCTAGCAGAGCATGGTGCACAGCCCGCTAGGATACGAGTGGGCGGTTTTGGCTTAATTTTGGGCTATGTGTTTTACGAAAAATTTTCCGTTTTAAAATATTTATGTAATTATTTTAACGAAGTTAGACCTCGATTTTTCAGGCTCTTGCAAAAATTTTTGATTTTGACAAATTTGGGTTAACCGACTTAAATAATTGGATTAATTAAGTTGGATGCGGAATTTAGTGGGAGCTTAGCTAATTACATGAATAAATTGCACCTTAGTAATACATAATTTATTAAACAACTTTGACTAGTTTTAATTAGGCGCGTTAATCGGATTAACCACCTAAGTTAGTTACTAGTTTTGCGTGTTTACTTGATTTATCTCGTAAAATGCATGGGCCATTCACAAATAGTGAATGGGTGAATGAAAGATTGTTTCAAAACAGGTTTTGAGGAAATGGCAACTAGTGGGACCTGACTAGGATAGAAAATACGGACTGCGTTTCGTTATGTATTTTTTGTAAATCTAGATACGGTCTGCGAACCGTTAAGTATTTTTGTACTTTAGATTAATCTTAGTCGTAGTAGCTAGTAATTTTATTTTGGCAAAGATGTCTCAAGACGGCGTTTCGATAAAGACGAGCCAAGATGAAGGCCCTTGAATATTTGAAGATTTCAAGGGGTCATGCTAGTTGCCAAATGCATCAAATTTATGCCTTATATATATTGTTGTTATATATATATATATATATTTTTTAATGTTAGATGCATGTCTAGGATTTCAAATGTTGCGATGATTAGTTAAGTTCATTTAAATCAACCAACATAGAAACCCTAGGTCCCTTAAAATATTGAGCTAAAATTTGCCATTCGAAGAACAACACTTACCGAACTAATGCGCGTATGTGACGGGCTCTGCCAAAGCGAGACATCACTACTTCCCTAGGAACGTAGGGTATACTAGGTATACAAGTTGATCTTAGTTAAGCTCAACGATATCAGTAAGGAGTCCTTAGATGTCGTGGCAAAAGAGATAAAATGTCAAGAATGCATTAGATGCGACGTTTTATCAAACCGAGAGTAGCTTAGAGCTATTAGCAATTGGATTTCTTACCTTAAGATATTTAATTTTAAGACAAGCCAAAGCATTCTTAACCATTTCCTTATCTTTAGGATCTCGGAATCATTTTATTCTCGCCTAAAAGGGACAAAATTATTAATGCGTGGATAAAATGCTCAATAAGATTGAAAATTTGCATGAACGCTCTTAAATTTCAAACTTATTGATTATATGAATGGTTTTTCATTTCAAATTCATTCAATTATAGAACAATGTCTGCAAGTAACTCAAACAAACCTATGTGCCTGGATCTCCCCGATAAGTTGGTTGTCAAGCTTAACTTAACAAACTTTGAAGAATGGGAAGAGGAACTCAGGAAAACTCTCCGGAGTTGTTCCAAGGAGTATGTTCTGGACACTTCCCTCCCAACCCTCTTCATCAAGAACGACTTGAGTGACGAAACTTATTGTGCATGGTCCAATGATTGCAAAACAGTGTCACAACTCATGGCTAACTCCATCCCGGAAGAATGGAAAGAAAAAGTTCCATTCTCTTTTCCGGACTTATTCCTTGGAGGACTAAGGGATGTTGTCGGTGTGAGATTCTCTAAGAGCTTCAACGACAAAAATGATGGACTCTTGTTTGAGGTGACTAGGTCACTTATAGACATGAATGTGAAGCCATCAGATCAAGGTTGTCTTGCTAAAGAGAGGTACCATCTTTGGTCTACAGTCTGCAACACCAAGTTGAGACCGGGTATGCCCCTCCGACCCCATGTGGCAAGAATGACTAGGCTCTTCAAGCACATGGAACCCCTCGGAATTCCATTAGAGGATAGAATGGCTGGTCATATTATGTTTTCTTCACTCCACTCAGGATATGATGCACTAAGGGCATATATTTCTAAAAGGAGACACATTCTTTGAAGAGTGTGGTGGAGCTACTTCACCGAGCCAATTCATTTGGGGCAACCAAAATACCATCAAGGAGGAGGGATTTCAAGAAGGTCAAGGCAAAGATGCATTGCTTCTATTGTGGTGAGCAAGGCCACTACAAGAGAGAATGCAAGCTCTTCCGAGAAGAGGAGGAGAGGAATGGAGCATCTGCCTCAAGTATCTTCCTTAAACACTTGTGAATTAAGCTTATCATAGGTATTAGATACCAAGTATGACTCACTTTATGTTGCCTTTTCAGGGACCAAGTGAGAAGCTTACCAAGTGTACGTGCAAGGACAAGTAGACGACGAAGATGGTTTTTCGGTTGTGCTTGCATGCACTATTTTGTCTATGACATGTAATTAAACTAATCTTAGTTTCATCATGCTTTTGAACATACTATGATCCATGGTGTTGGACACCTAGTTATTTTGAATGTAAGACTTTGACAATGGTTGTTTCAAAATTGTCTTGCAAATATATGTTCAATGAAAATTGCATGATTTTGACATATGATTAGACAAAAGTTGATACCGCTACTTAAACTAAGACCCTAAGAATTCACCTTCGTTAACAAACATTAGTAGATATGGCTATGTCTACCTAATGTCGAATAAATCTGAATCTTTTGAGAAATTCAAAGAATTTCAGAGAGAAGTTGAGAATCAACTTGGCAAGAAAATTAAAGCACTTCGATCAGATCGAGGTGGCGAATATTTGAGCCATGTTCAACGATCACTTGAAAGAAAATGGTATTCTTTTAGAGCTGACACCTCCCAGAACTTCTCAATGGAACGGAGTATCCGAACGGAGGAATCGACCCTTGTTAGACATGGTTCGATCAATGATGGGTCTTAGTGAACTTCCTATCTCTTTCTTGGGACATGCGCTACAATTCGCGACACTAACACTGAACCGAGCTCCGTCAAAAGCTGTTGAAAAGACTCCATATGAATTATGGACTAAGAAACCTCCTAGGTTGTATTTTCTCAAGATTAGGGGATGCGAAGCATATGTTAAACGATTAATTTTGGACAAACTTCACCCCAAATCAGACAAGTATTTCTTTGTGGGATACCCAAAAGGAACCAAAGGGTATTAGTTCTACAATAAAACCGAGAACAAAGTATTTGTTTCTCGTGATGGTGTCTTTTTGGAGAAGGAACACCTTTCCAAAATGAGAAGTGGGAGGAAAATCGAACTCGACGAAGTTCGATAGGACGAGCAACAAAGTCAACCTGATAAAACTGACAATTTAAGTGCTTTGGAAGCAGCTGAGAAGATTGGTCAAAATCAAACAGACAATGTAAATGCTCAACCCATTACCCTTCGTAGGTCGCAATGGCCAAGATCTCAACCAGACAGATACCTTGGTATTGTCTTAACCGATGATCTGGACATCCTAGTTATGGATGGTGATGAGCCAGTGACATACAAACAAGCTATGATGAGCCCCGACTCTGCTAAATGGCAAGAGACCATGAAATCATAGATGGACTCCATGTTTAAAAATCAAGTCTGGGACTTGGTGAATTTGCCCGAGGTTTACACACCCATCGGTTGCAAATGGATCTTCAAACTAAAGACAGACAAAGATGGAAAATGTATCAATATACAAAAGCTAGACTGGTGGCGAAAGGTTATAGACAAATCCACGGGATTGACTATGATAAAACCTTTTCACCGGTTGCAATGCTAAAGTCTGTCCGGATCATCCTAGCGATTGTTGCATTTACGATTATGAAATATGGCAGATAGATGTCAAAACCGCCTTCCTGAATGGGATTTTGGAAGAAACTATGTATATGACACATCCATAAGGTTTTGTTGGTCCAAGCAACGCTAGAAAGGTATGCAAGCTTAAGAAGTCCATTAATGGATTAAAGTAGGCAAGCAGAAGTTGGAATCTGCGATTTGATGAAGCCATCAGCAAGTTTGGTTTTATCAAGAATCCAGATGAATCTTGTGTCTACAAGAAGGTCAGTGGGAGTGATATCGCATTCCTATTCCTATACGTCGATGAAATACTGCTCATTGGAAACAGCACAAAATTACTAGAGTCCATAAAGGGCTGGTGGGGAAAGCGTTTTTCAATGAAGGACTTAGGAGAGGCACGGTACATACTAGGCATGAAGATCTATAGGGATAGATCTAAGAGGATGATTAGATTGAGCTAGAGTACTTACATTGATAAAGTACTGGCACGATTCAACATGAAGAATGCCAAAAGAGGGCACTTACCCATATCCCATGGCGTAACTCTCAGCAAGAAACAGTGTCCAAAGACACCTGTTGAGCGAGAGAGAATGAATCAGATTCCATATGCTTCCCTAATTGGGTCGATCATGTATGCCATGATATTTACCAGGCCAGATGTATCATATGCTTTAAGCGCTACGAGCCGATACCAATCAAACCCAGGAGAGGCGCATTGGACTGCCAAGAATATCCTAAAGTACCTGAAAAGGAACAAGGATAAATTCCTGGTTTATGGTGGCCACAAAGACCTGGTTGTTGAAGGTTACACCGACGCTAGCTTCCAGACTGACAGAGACGACTTCAAGTCACAGTCAGGGTACATATTTTGCCTAAATGGAGGAGCGTTTAGCTGGAAGAGTGCCAAGCAGAGCACCAATATAGACTCTACAACTAAAGCCGAATACTTGGCTGCTTTAGAAGCCGCTAAGGAAGCTGTTTGGATTCGCAAGTTCATTAGTGAACTTGGTGTTGTACCCTCCATCAAGGGTCCGACAGATCTCTACTGTGATAACAATGGAGCTATCGCTCGGGCTAGAGAGCTAAGAGAGCACCAGAAAGTCAAACATGTCCAGAGGCGATTTCACATGATAAGGGAATGGAATCCGAAGGTGAAATCAGAATTCGCAAGATCGGAACGGATGATAATGTGGTCGATCCTTAGACTAAACCTCTGCCTCAAGTGAAACACAACAAGCACATTGAGGCAATGGGAATCAAGTATGTTGGAGATTGTCTTTGAAATTCCTTGTACATGTGTTTTAATTAAACTAGATGTCTTAATGTAAAACACTATGTAGAAACCACTCATTTATGGAGTAATGAATTTTACATTTGATATTCACTCCATTGCTATTTAATTGTGGTTTAGAATTAAATAATTAGTCCATTCAATTTATGGAAATATTCAAAAAAGGGTATCAAGACCATGTCTTTGTTGGGTTTCGTAATGACCCACACTACGCGGAAAGGAAACCCCCCAAGACCCGCCCCGATAACTAAAGCAATCAAAACAAGCATAACATAATTAAGCAATAATTAAAAGAAGATAGAAAGAAATTATACCCTCGATGCGTGCTTCGCTCGCAAATCGAGCTCTTACTTCGAAAGCTCTAGCCTCGCAAGTGCGACGACCTCCAATGGAGTCCACCCTCGAGACCCGACCCGAACAGCCCCTACCCCGAAGGTTAGTCGGGGCTAGACCAAGAAAGACTAGAGTATTACAAACTTAGAGGTTTTCTCACATTTAGGGAGATGCCTCATTGAGTTCAACTCAAGGGAAAGGAGACTTGAATCTCCCTTCTCCCATCCATGTGGGAGAATTGCATTTTCCTATTAATTTATTTTAATTAAAAATAAATTAATGAACAATGCAATCAATGAGTTACAAGTGGCAAATGGAGGAAGAGTGATTAGGTGAGGACCATTTCAAGAGGGGGGGACCATTGCCTTGATGCCCAAGGCAATGCCCACAAGCCTTGGTCCCCTCACCCAAACCGTATCCACCAAATGGCTGGGACAGCTGGCTGCCAGCCAGCCTTGGCAGCCAAGGCATCCTTGCTGGTGCCTGGCGCCTTGGCTGTGCTTGCTAGCTAGCACGCATGTTGCGGCCAGCATAGCTAGCACCCTTGCCAGCATGCGTGCTGCTAGCGAGCCACGCATGCTGGGCGCTACATTGCTACGCACACACAGAAGCGCATTGCAGCTTGGTGCTGTGCTAGCTATGCATGCGCACACGCACGTCCAGCGAGTGCTGTGCTAATAACGCAACTGCACGCACACGCACACAATTTGAAACGGTGTTGTGCTAGCAGCGCATATGCATATGCGATGGTGCAAGAGTAGTGCCAGGCCATGCCTAGTGCTAGCACACATGCAATGGTGCAGTGTTATGCCTTGCCTAGCGCCAACGCCCAGCACATCCTCACACATATGCGATGCTGTGATGGCTTGGGCGCATGGCCCTGCTGGCACACATGTCCTAGCACAGCTAGCATGCTAGGCTTGCGTTGGACCTCGCCTAGCCTAGCACTCTCATGCCTAGGCCAATGCGAGGCTACGGCTAGGTTTGTACTTGTAACTCGATTGATTTTGCGTCTTGACTCGACTTGCAACGCTCGATCTCGACGCTCTAAGCTCGATATCCAACATCTTTGTTCGTAATACTCTAACGACTCATCTAATCCTTCGGATTGATTTGTCACCTCGGATCGGTTACTCGATTGGGTGTGACCCGAAGGATTCAGTCAAGATTAAGCTTTAATATTAATTGTACATTAATATTACTGATCGGAAGCGGCCTCCACCTAGACATACCAATCACTTGACCTTACTGTAGAATTAGCTTTCCGATAATTCTGAACCCTCTATCGGAATAATACACTTGTTGGAAGGACACCATTCCTTTCAATCTCCCACTTGTCCTTCCGGACAAGTATGAATATAGTGTATAGCCCATTTCCTATGTCGCTTAATGTCTCTTCGTGAACTATAAGGTAAGATTAATTGTCATCCTTATTTTGTTCAGAAGTTTTTCTCGATCTCCGAGTTTGATTGTCAATAAGCAGATGATTTCTAAAATCTATCTGACCACGGCCATGCATTTTCGCAGTGTCTCTCTTCGAGCGGCCTTGTAAACAACAAAGACATATTCCCTATTGTTAATAGGGGGACATTCCAAATCTTGTATTGTAAGCTTTCTTACTAAGAGGACCTAGTCACCCGAGTGTTGACGTTATGATCCCTAGTTACGGCAGACGTTGGACAACATCAAAGAGACTAGTACTCAAACAAGAGAACTTCACAATACTCATGGTCGAGGAAAGAGGTTCCGATAGTCATAATGAGAATTGTACTTATGACGATCTTAAATCTCTTAAAGTACTCTCATAGGTTGATCTGGTGCAGTTCCAAACTAGCACCTGTGCAAATGATTTATGACTTCTATGTCCTTGCAGCACAAGAAACGGTGTTGTAAATCATACTACACACTAATCTCCAGTGGTCATTAATCGTCCATCGGTTAAATGACCTCGATTAGGGACAATTTTCGATTTAAATATTCAATGTTCATTTAATAGGTGTTTCTTTATCCAAGACATGGTCTTGATACCCTGTTTTGAATATTTTCACAAATCGAATGGACTCATTATTTGATTCTAAACCACAATCAAATAGTTTTTGGAATTTTATTAGTAAAATTTTATTCCACCATGAAACTATTCAACGTTTCATCTTATGATAAATGGCTTTCTTCAAATGTTTCAAGAGTAATACTCTTCATTAAACAATTATATGCTTGATTTCTTTTATGCAATTGCGAATGTTGTCGTTCACTTATTGTATAGGTTTAGCCACTATTACTTTGCAAATCTTAGCATCTTCATTATCGAATAATTTCATAATAAGACAATAAGATTTTGAGAGTGTTATGGATCATATGTGATTTAGGATTTATTGTCCAAGTGATGGCTCCACTCATTTTCATGACTTGAAATCTTTCAACTTGACAACCTACAATCAACGTTCGACAACAAACTTTCCATTGAACACTTTCTTATTATTGCCTTCTAGGCAACAATATTCTCAACGTATATCCCAGTAGACATTCTAATGTTGCTTTGCTCAGATTTTATTCCGAACGACTCACAATGATTTGGGAGACCCTAATCACTTGTGATTATGGAAATTTACCTTAAATTTCCGCACATTATACATGGATTCTTGTCCATGTTACTATTCTCAAGCCACGACGCATTCTAGCTCGTGCTTATAAATGGCTTCCTTATTAAGGATCTAATCCTTGCTAAGTATGTACTTGCAACATCAATTTCTCAAATTACAATTGTTTCTATGCGTCAAGAACTCATCCCCTTTTACTTATCAAAGTACTTTGGATTTTCTTGACCATAATCTAACGATTCATCACTTAGATTTAGATTGATTGGTATTTTATACTTTTCATGCTTTAAGCATGTAAGTTTGTGGCGATTCCATATCATAGCGTACATGATGGTTTTAATTGCAGAACTATTTCCAATGTGATTCCATCCATGTAACTTTTAGCTCATCCAATTTCACTGAGTCTTGCTAAATCGTTTCCTATGTGACATGGCTGAAAGTCTCTACCAGAGTCTTTCTTGTTTGACTTAGCATTTGCCCAGCTTATACTTAGTTAAAACAATTTCTTAGTTTTATACATATGGGTCGAAAGCCTTTTCAAGTCCTTCATGTTTAACACGGTAAATTCCCTTACTCGTTTAAACGTTTCATTAAGTCTATCCAATAGATCTTAATTCCCATATGTACTAAGTGTCTCCTTTTTCTTGGTCCATTGTCGCCTTTCAAATCTAAATATTTAGCATTTGATAGTCATTTCACAATAGAGTTCACAAATTTCTTGTTGGACCATACAAGATTGACTCTTGCTCCCACTAAACTTCTTGTTTATAAGAATTTCTATGATTCTCCTTTGGCCAAACCTTTTATTGACTTTATGAGAATGCATGTTCCAATTCCTTCATGCAATGCTTCATTTAATCCCACAATGGATTTCTTGAGCTTGCTTTCAAATCTAGCATTTATTTAGAATTGCAAAACCCTTAGACTATTTCCATAGTCTCTTCCAAAATCATATTTTCGGAAGGCGGTTTCGTATCTTGCCATATTTCATATGCGCAATTTTGCAAGAACAATCACGAAAAGACTTTAGCGTTCCGATTGGTGAAATGGGTTTTTATTAAAATCAACGCCGTGAATTAATTGTATCCTTTTCAACCAATCTAGCTTTGTATGCTTGTGCATTTCCACATTTGTCAGTTTTCTTCTTGAAAACTTATTTGCGATTGATAGGTCTATCACCCTTCACGCAAATGAAACAAGTTCCAAACATGATTTACAAACATGGAGTCTATTTCGGATTTTATGGCCTTTAACCATTATTCGGAATTTGGATTTGTCGTAGCTAATTTACAAGACACTATTCTCTCACCATCCAATGGTGAATATTATGTCTGTAAGTCTTAGGTTTATTTCTAACTTGATAGAAATTTATAGGATTCAATCCAAGCCTTTGGTGAATTCTATACCTATACGGGGTAATAGGTTGAGCATTTACATTGTCCGTTTGATTCTGACCAATCTTATCAACTACTTCTAAAGCATTTTGATTGTCAGTTTTATCAGGTTGACATTGTTGCTCGTCCTCTCGAACTTCGTCCGAGTTGAGCATTTACATTGTCTGTTTGTTTCTGACCAATCTTATCAATTGCCTCTAAAGCATTTTGATTGTCAGTTTTATCAGGTTGACATTGTTGCTCGTCCTCTCGAACTTCGTCCGAGTTGAGCATTTACATTGTCTGTTCTAACCAATCTTATCAACTGCTTCTAAAGCATTTTGATTATCAGTTTTATCAGGTTAACATTGTTGCTGGTCCTCTCAAACTTCTCCAAGTTCGATTTTCCTCCCACTTGTCATTTTGGAAAGGTGTTTCTTTCCAGAAAGACACCATTTAGAGCAACAAATATTATGTCCTCAATTAGGTTGTGGAGGTAATGCCCGTAGTCTCACTTGAATACTTACTAAGAGATATGTATATTGTCGTCGGGTAAAAATTCGTTGTGAAACAAACAGTTAGCTACTTCTCGAGCTATTTTAGCTCTTATTGAGCCACTTAGCTCCCACTGAGCTAAGAGCCCTAGACATATACTTGAAAAGACGCTAGAAACTATTTCTATCCATAACTGAATATGGTGTCCTTTCTTAGCTTCGACACTTTTGTTTAGTGTAACATTAGTCATTTGTGCAAATCTTTAAGAACTTTATAGGAAGGGATGTGATCCATCATCATTCGACTCATTTCCAAATGGCATCGAGTTCTCCGTCAAAACACACTATGTTCTTTTGGAGCTCTTTATGAAATTTCAATTTCATAAGTTTTATATGATCACACTTGGCTCAAGCAAACATCACTTGATCTAATCTAGATGTTTTGATATCTTGCCAAGTCGATTCTATACTTCACTGAACATTTGAGCTACTCGAGGTCCAGTTTGCTCACATTTGATGAATATAGCCATATTCTTGCAAATTATTGTGAGACATTGAAGTAATGAATTCCTTTTAGATTTCGGAGTCAATTGTCTATACCAAGCACAATAGTTCCTTTGTTTGTCTATTTTAACAAGACTTTCTTGTCCTAGAACGATTCTGAATCGATCATCTATCAAGATTCTATCTAATAGAGCCTTGAGTATGTTCTTGTTGTTAGTGACATTGCTAAAGGGTTTGGAACACAAATCATGTCCATGACTTGAACTTTGTGAGTTTCATGGTTGGGAAATGTTTGTTTATAATCAAGCATTCTTGACTCATGGCTTATGCAACCATGTCATTCAAGTAAACCTAGCAACTATTGCTTTTACTTTTAAAAGTGAGTCTTTCCGTGTGTAAACGGATCGTTTGCTGATTATGGAACACAATAACCATTATTTGTTCCAGCCTTGGCTTAAAAGGACTTTAAACAAAACAAATGACCTTACAACTGATGCAGCACTACTTGCTTCTTTCTAAGCTTGTAAGTCAATGATTTAGCTTGTCTTCAACGGTTTGAGGTCACTTTCAAAGTGGGACACTCAAGTAGTATCCAATACTTGTGAAGATAACGAGTTGCTAAGTTGATCATAATAACATGAACTCAAGGGTAGAAAAGGAACCTTATTCCTTTCTTTTGTTCCTTGTTTCCTATATTTCTTATTATACGCCATCTCATAACTTTAAGAGTCATTTCTTTAAGTGTCTTGACTTTTACACTTTGTTAGGCATGGTGAAGCATCTAATGCGCCGTGAAACAAAGTTCCATCTTTTCTTTCAATTCGCACTTGAATTGCCACATCAATGAGTCCTACTCATTTGTGTATGAAGTGAAAAGATATGTTGGTTGTCAACTATTGACAATTTTGAGTTTTTCAACTCAATATTTCATGTTTATTAAAACTACCTAGTATTTTGAAAACATGATATCCAACCGTCCTTTTCGGACTTTAGTCATAAAAGTCAATTATGAGAGGTTGTATTTTGAAATGCCTTTCCATTTTTGAGAACCATTCTCAAAAGATTTCTTTTACCAATCAATGAAAACAATATAATTTGATTAAGAATTATACTAATATATATAAGTGCAAAGTTTAACCATTTATCAAGATCATAATAAGTTTGAAATTCAAAGCATATATGTAAACTTTCAATCTTATTATGCATTTTATCCACGCATTAAAATTTGTCCCTTTTAGACGAGAATAAAACTATTCCAAGATCCCAAAAATCAGAAAGTAATTAAGCATGCTTTGGCTTGTCTTAACACTTAATACCTTAGGGTAAGCAATCCAATTGCTAATAGCTCTAAGCTACTCTCGGTTTGATAAAATGTCGCATCTAATGCATCCTTGACATTTTATCTCTTTTGCCACGACATCTAAGGACTCCTTACTGATATCGTTGAGCTTAACCAAGACAACTCGTATACCTAGAATACCTTACGTTCCTAGGGAAGTAGTGATGTCTCGCTTTGGCGTAGTGATGTCTCGCTTTGGCGTAGTCCATCACATACGCACATTAGTTCGGTAAGTGTTGTTCTTAGAATGGCAATTTTTAGCTCAATATTATTAAGGGGCCTAGGTTTTCTATGTTGGTTGATTTAAGTGAACTTAACTGATCATCGCAACTTTATAGAAATCCTAGACATGCATCTAGCAATCATATATAACAACAATATATATGAGGCATAAAGTGATGCATTCGGTAACTAGCATGACCCCTTGAAATCTTCAAATCTTCAAGGGCCTTCATCTTGGCTCATCTTCATCGAAACGCCGTCTTGAGACATCTTGGTCAAAATAAAATAACTAGTCAGTACGACTAAGATTAATCTAAAGTACAAAAATACTTAACGGTATGTAGACCGTAATTAGATTTACAAAAATACATAACGGAACGCAGTCCGTATTTTCTATCCTAGTCGGGCCCTACTAGTTGCCTTTTTAATAACCTGTTTTGAAAACAATCTTCCATTCACCCATTCAATATTTGTGAATGGCCCATGCAAATTACGAAATACATAATTAAACACGCAAAACTAGTAACTAGCTTAGGTGGTTAATCCGATTAACCCGCCTAATTAAAACTAGTCAAAGTTGTTTAATTCATTATTTCTAAAATGCAAAAAGCTTACGCGATCAATTAATCTCCCACTAAATTCCGCATTCATACTTAATTAATCCGATTAATTAAGTCGACATAACCCATAATTTGTCAAAATCAAAAAAATTTTGCAAAAGCCGGAAAAATCGAAGTCTAACCTCGTTAAAATAATTACATTAAATTTTAAAACGGCAAAATTTTGCAAAATCATAGCTCGAAATTTAAGCAAAACCGCTCACACTTATCCTAGCGAGCTATGCACCATGGCTGCTAGGCAGCCTAGTGTTGCGTGTGGTGCTTGCTGCTAGCAAGCTCGCCCAGCGTAGCATGCTAAGCTAGCTAGCACCAGCAGCACGCTAAGCATGCTACGCATGCTAGCTGCTCGCTAGTGCAGGCAGCAGTGGGTTGGCTGGCTGGAGCTTGCTGCTTCGCTGCCCAGCAGCACCCACAAGTATCCAAGCAGCCTTAGGCCACGTACCTAGCCCAGCCATCACGCAACGACAGCCCAACGCCACACAGCATAGCGCATCATAAAGGCAAGGCCCCTGCGCCCACCATAGGCAGCCACATGCGGGTTGCTTTGGCAGCCCGGCTAGCCTTGGTGATGCTTGTGATTTTGCCTCGATTTACGTTCATTTTCTCGGGATTTTAAACCCGATTTACGTGTGACGTAAAATTAATCTAAATTTTTTTTTAGAATTAATTTAGGGCAAAATGAAAATAAAATAAGTCCAACTTAAATAAATTCAATTTTAATGGTGCACAAGCCTAAATTATTCAAGAACCATTCTTTAAATCAATTTAGGTCTTTCTTTATGCTTAAAATTGAATGAGCTATGTCCATAATTAATTTAGCCAATATGAAAATTAATAATGGATTCGACAAATGGGAGTTGGAAAAACAAATTAACCATCTAATGATAAAAAAATTTCCAACTTTCATACTTGTGTAAAATATCAAGATTACATCTTCCAATATGAAGATTAATCAAATTTTACTCACAAGCATTTGAACTTAATCTATTTTAATAAACCAAACATGAAAAATCCAAACTTTGTTCAATATGGAATTTAGGGTCAAAGTTCCAATCAATTAAACATTTATAGATTACATATTTAACTTACTTGGGAACTTAAAATTACACATTCACATCAAACATTCACATTAATGCAATTTATTTGCATAATTGTGAAAAATCAAGTTTGTGTGACAAAAAGCATATCAACTCAAGCACTAAATAAAACTTCATAATTATGCTTGAGGATAATTAAAATAGCAGTAGATTAGGGATGCAATAATGCATTTAATCTAACTTTGTAATGCTTGCATTAATCAAGGCTTAAAAAGATTTAAAATTTTCGTGGAAAACGAAAAAAACCTCAAAAACTTAGGTTTCTGGTTCGAATTTGGCTTCTGGAGAGTCCTAAAAGGGTTGAATCTGTTCCAGAATGTTGATTCCACCCAGAATTCACTAATTTTCAGCCAAAATCTGGGTTCGACTGCCAAATCGAGAAAAAATACGAGTTTTAAAATTAATTAAAACGAGCTTCTCATATAATTAGAAAAGCAAAAGCAGAAATTAAATCTCATCTAATTAAGGATACCGCTGTTCGGTTTCGAAGTGACCCACACTACGCGGAAAGGAAACCCCCCAAGACCTGCCCCGATAACTAAAGCAATTAAAACAAGCATAACATAATTAAGCAATAATTTAAAAGAAGAAAGAAAGAAATTATACCCTCGATGCGTGCTTCGCTCGCAAATCGAGCTCTTACTTCGAAAGCTCTAGCCTCGCAAGTGTGACGGCCTCCAACAGAGTCCACCCTCGAGACCCGACCCGAACGGCCCCTACCCCAAAGGTTAGTCAGGGCTAGACCAAGAAAGACTAAAGTATTACGAACTTATAGGTTTTCTCACCTTAAGGGAGATGCCTCATTGAGTTCAACTCAAGTGGTTTTTCCCAAAACCCAAACTTGGGTATTTATAGGGAAAGGAGACTTGAATCTCCCTTCTCCCATCCATGTGGGAGAATTGCATTTTCCTATTAATTTATTTTAATAAAAAACAAATTAATGAACAATGCAATCAATGAGTTACAAATGGAAAATGGAGGAAGAGTGATTAGGTGAGGACCATTTCAAGAGGGGGGGACCATTGCCTTGATGCCCAAGGCAATTCCCACAAGCCTTGGTCCCCTCACCCAAACCGTATCCACCAAATGGCTGGACAGCTAGCTGCTAGCCAGCCAAGGCAGCCTTGCTGGTGCCTGGCGCCTTGGATGTGCTTGCTAGCCAGCACGCATGTTGCGGCCAGCATAGCGAGCACCCTTTCCAGCATGCGTGCTGCTAGCGAGCACCGCATGTTGGGCGATGCATTGCTACGCACACACACAAGTGCATTGCAGCTTGGTGTTGTGCTAGCTATGCATGCGCACACGCACGTCAAGCGAGTGTTGTGCTAGCAACGCATTTTCACGCACACGCACACAAGTTGCGACGGTGCTGTGCTAGCAGCACATATGCACGCATATGCATATGCGATGGTGCGAGATCAGTGCCAGGCCATGCCTAGTTCCAGCACACTTGCGATGGTGCAATGCTAGGCCTTGCCTAGCGCCAACGCCCAGCACATCCTCACACATATGCGATGTTGTGATGGCTTGGGCGCATGGCTCTGCTGGCACACATGTCCTAGCACGCCAAGCATTCTAGGCTTGCTTTGGACCTCGCTAGCCTAGCACTCTAATGTCTAGGCCAATGCGAGGCTACGGCTAGGTTTTTACTTGTAACTCGATTGATTTTGCGTCTCGTCGAATTCTAAATTCGACTCGACTTGCGACGCTCGATCTAGACGCTCTAAGCTCGATATCCGACGTCTTTGTTCGTAATACTCTAACGACTCATCTAATCCTTCGGATTGATTCGTCACCTCGGATCGGTTACTCGATTGGGTGTGACCTGAAGGGTTCAGTCAAGATTAAGCTGTAATATTAATTGTACATTAATATTACTGATCGGAAGCGGCCTCCACCTAGACATACCGATCACTTGACCTTATTGAAGAATTAGCTTTCCGATAATTCTGAACCCTCTATCGGAATAATACACTTGTTGGAAGGACACCATTCCTTTAAGTCTTGGATAAAGAAAAACCTGTTAAGTGAACATTGATTATTTAAATCGAAAATTATCCCTAATCAAGGTCATCTAACTCATGGACGATTTATGACCACCAGAGATTAGTGTGTAGTATGATTTACAACACCGTTTCTTGTGCTGCAAGGACGTAATGGTCATAAATCATTTGCACAAGTGCTAGTTTAGAACTGCACTAGATAGACCTATGAGAGTACTTTAAGAGATTCAAAATTGTCATAAGTACATTTCTCATTATAGCTATCGGAACATGTTTCCTCAACCATGAGTAATGTGAAGTTTTCTTGTTTGAGTACTAGTCTCTTTGATGTTGCCTAACATCTGCCGTAAGCGGGGATCATAACGGGAACACTTGGGATATTAGGTCCTCTTAGTAAGAGAAACTTACAGTACAAGACTGGGAATGTCCCCCTACTGACAATTGGGAACATGTCTTTGTTGTTTACAAGCCCGCTCGAAGAGCGAGACTGTGAAAATGCATGGTCGTGCTCAGACGGATTTTAGAAATCATCTGCTTATTGATAGTTGAACTCGAAAATTGCGAAACACTTCTGAACATAATAAGGATGACGATGAATCTTACCTTATAGTTCATGAAGAGACATTAAGCGACATAGGAAATTGGCTATACACTGTATGCACACTTGTCCGGAAGGACAAGTGGGAGATTGAAAGGAATGGTGTCCTTCCAACAAGTGTATTATTCTGATAGAGGGTTCAGAATTATTATAGAGCTAATTCTTCAGTAAGGTCAAGTGATCGGAATGCCTAGGTGGAGGCCACTTCCGATCAGTAATATTAAGGTACAGTTAATATTACAGCTTAATCTTAACTAAACCCTTCGGTTCGAACCCAATCGAACAACCGATCCGAGATGACAAATCAATTTGAAGGATTCGATAAGTCGTCAGAGTTTTACGAACACAGACGTCGGATATCGAGCCTATGGCGTCGAAACTAAGCGTTGCAAAAATCACAAGCAACAAGTACGAGTATAGCCGTAGCATCACATTGGCCTAGCCATGTGAGTGCTAGGCTAGGCTAGTTCATCGCAAGCCTAGGCACACCATGTGTGTGCTAGGCGCACCATGTACGTGCTAGGCGCGCCATGCGTGCTAGGCGCACAAGGCAGCCCATCGCAGCAGTGTGCTTGCGTGCCTTCGCATGGCACAACATCACCGCAGCATTCGTTCTTGCGTGCCTAGGTGCTATCGCAAGCCCTTGCATAGCCTACGCATAGCACTGCACTATCGCATGGCTAGGCATGTGCGTGTGTGCGTGTGCATGCATGCCATCGTAGCGAGCAGCATGCTAGCTGTCTCGCTCAGCAGCACCATGCCTTCGAATAGCTGTGTGCTTGTGTGCGTGCCTTCGCATGGCAGCACCAAGCACAGCGAGCTAGGAGCAGCGCCAGGCAGCCAGCAGCAAGGGCCTCGCCTAGCGCCCAGCACCCAGCATCATGCGTGGCTTGCTAGCAGCACGCATGTGCTAGGCGTGCTGGCTGGTGCGCGTTGCGTGCTAGGCAATGATACGGTGCATGCTAGTTGTGCTGGCTGGTGCATGCTAGCATGCTAGCTAGCTACCAGCCCAACAGTCCTTGAAGCCGGTTTAGGAGAGGTGGGGACCAATACTTGGAGCAAAGCCTTAGGTAGCAAGCCAATGGTTCCCCCCATTGGTTTTGGTCCTCACCTAACTCTCTCTATCCTTTTGCCACTTGTTGCATGGTGATTTCTTTTGATTAATTATTTAATTTAGAATTAAATAATTTATCACAATTGCACATGATCCCACATTGATCATATACAAGGGGTTTAAGTCCTCCTTATAAATACCCCTTGAGTAGGATTTTGGGAATACACTCTTAAGTGGAACTATATAGGCATCTCCATTGTTGAGAATAACTTAAGTTCGTAAAACTCCAAAGTTTATATTTTGTTCGGGTCCCGACTAACCTTCGGGACTGAGGACAATCGTGTCGGGTTCGAGGGTACGAACCGTTGGAGGCCTTGCATTTGCGAGGTTGAAGTAAGAGCTTTTTTAGCGAGCGAAGCACGCGTCTAGGGTATAATTCTTTATCCCTTCTTTTAATTATGTATTAATTATATTTGCATGCTTTAATTGCTTTAGTTATCGGGGCGGGTCTTGGTGGATTTCCTTCCGCGTAGTGAGGGTCACTACGAAACCCTGCAATAATAATAATGGCTAGGTTGGTTGTCAAGGGGTTCAATCAACAAGAGGACATAGACTTTGTTGAGATGTTTGCACCAGTTGCTAGGTTGGAAGCTATACGTATTCTTATTGCTTTTGCTGCGTTTATGGGTTTTAAGTTGTACCAAATGGACGTCAAATGTGCCTTTTTAAATGGATTTTTACAAGAGGACGTCTATGTGGAACAACCCCCTAGATTAGAAAATCCAGACCTCTCAAATAATGTTTACAAGCTTTTTAAAGTTCTTTATTGGCTAAAACAAGCACCAAGAGCATGGTACAAGAGATTGTCCAAGTTCCTATTAGATAATGATTTTAAATGTGGAAAGATAAATAAAACACTGTTTTGAAATCTAAAGGAACTGATATTTTAGTTATGCAAATTTACGTTGATGATATTATTTTTGGTGCAACTAACAAAACTTTGTTTAAGTATTTTGCTGACCTTATGAGTAGGGAGTTCGAAATGAGCATGATGGTAGAGCTGAACTTCTTTCTTGGTCTTCAAATTAAGAAAACCGAGAAAGGGATAATGATTCAACAACAAAAATATGTAAAGGAACTCCTGAAGACATACAAGATGGAAAGGTATAAAACTAATTAAACACCTATGGGAACTACCACCAGACTGGATGAAGACTCAATTGGAACCAGCATAGATCAGACAATGTATCAAGATATGATAAAGGTTCCTTAATATACTTAACTGCTAGTAGACCTGACATATCGTTCAGTGTAGGGCTATGTGCAAGGTTCCAAGTAAATCCAAAGAAATCTCATTTAAAAGCAGTCAAGAGAATACTACGGTACCTAAAAGGAACTGATGACTTATGCCTCTACTATCCTAGAAGTGAATCAATTGATTTAGTAGGATACATTGATGCTGACTATGCAGGTGATTTAGTCAAGAGAAAGAGCACATCACGTATGACTCAATTCCTTGGTTTGTGTTTAGTTTCTTGGGGTTCCAAGAAGCAAAACACGGTTGCCTTATCCATAACAAAAGCTGAATATGTAGTTTCTGCTACATGTTGTTCACAGATGTTATGGATAAAGCAACAAATAAGTGATTTTGGTATTAAATTTAAGTGTGTTCCAATTTATTGTGACAATACAAGTGCCATATGTACTCTAAAGATCCATTTCAACACTCTAAGGTTAAGCATATCCACATTAGACATCATTTTCTGAAAGATAATGTGGAACAAGGCAATATCAAGTTATAATTTTGTTCAACAGAAAATCAAATTGTTGATATTCTAACGAAGCCTTTGAGTAGAGAAAACTTTGAGAAAATGAGACTGGAACTTGGGATGATCAAGCTTAATTGATTGCAACTGAAGTTTCTAGATATGGCATTATTGATTACACACCAATAGAAGAAATAAAACATCTATCACAAACTTGGTGTGATAAGCACATCGAGAATGTCATCGTTGGTAAATTTTTGAAGGTTAGTACAATTAACACTCATTAAACTGTACATGATTTTCAAGTTAATGTAGACATGTATATGACACGTTCCTAGTTAATCTTGTTTAAAATTTCTTTTTCAAAAATTATCTTTTAGAAATTAAAAGGTTTTGTTGTTGAAAAGATAAACATTGAATTTGAAAATCCATCCGGATAACTATTTCAAAATTGGATAAATTCATTGTTCCTAAAGCTTAACTCTTCACTTCCCTTTACACCGCCTCATTAATTTACCGTCTCTATAAAAATGCACCCAGCCACCTCTTTTATTAACAGCCAAATCAATTCAATTCTCAATAAACCCTCAACCACACAAAAATTTTACAGCTAAACCACACTAAACCATGGAGGAAGAAAACCCTAAGACCTAAAGTGAAAATTCTCCATCCAAAACTCAAAGCCTATAACCAATTAATATGTCAATTATAGATCCAACCAATGTTACCCATGAAATTCCAATTTCAATTACCTCATAACCCAAAAATACTAAGCCAAAATCTCTAGAAGAAACCGCAACTTCCTCAACTGCAAATCTACCAAATATCATTGATCGGGTCTTGGCACGGAAGAAAAGAAAGGCTGAGAAAGCAGGAAGTACACTTGAAGAGGAATTGGAGGAGATCGAAGCACTTTCTGAAGGGGAAGTTGAAGGAGAGAAGGAAGAGTATGAGGGGGAAGAAGATCAAAAGGCTCTAGAGAAACAAGCTAGAAGGTATGTCGTAGGCTATAGAATTGATCTTGCATGGTGTAGAAATGTCAATTTTCTAGAATTTCTAGATCTAACTAAGTTTCAAGGGTGGGAATTCATGTTTTCTGTTAAAGCGAAAAATTTCTTATATTTGTTGGCCATGGATGAGTTCTGTAAAGAATGTGTGTTTGATAATGGTGTATGCACTAGTAAAGTAAATGGGAGATGTGGAATTTGATGCTGAACGACTTGGAACTTTGTTACAAGTTCCTTGTGAGGGATTTTAGACATACATGAAAGGTGGAAGGTGTAACACCCCAATAATTCTCCCTTTTTCAAACCACTTACTTTAAATAAAATAGAGGAGAACTATTGACATGTTACCGCCACGTGTTAAAGCGTTAAGACTTTATCAGAATATCGCAGTGGAAAATCCAAACTTAAATCTTGAAAATAATATAGTTTAGAAAACCACTAAGTTATAGCTTACAAACTGGAACCATATAAAGCCCTTATTTAAAATCAAACCAATATTCAAAACCCAAATCGTAAATAAATAACAAATCATAAATAAGTTCAACACAAAGAATGAATACTCTCAATCACACCAATCCCTTGACAATGTGTTTGTTAAATCCCAGAACTTTACATCGTCAAGTTAACCTATGCAATACTGCTCCCCAATAATACAAGTGTAATAATTGGATCATCACAGGATCATTGAAAGGCGAAGGCCACGGCCAAAAGAAAACACACAAAAGCACGCAATCACCAAAGTTGAGTACATACAAGGTACAACGCACAAAACTAGCATGCTCAACTAATTAAAATAAATAACATTCCATATAAATTCATTAACCAAGACTCCACACCAAAATAGTTCAATCAACTCAACATACTCACTAACCAATTCCAATCCACTTGACTCTTTATATTTAATTTAATTAATTTAATTGGAGTGAGCAATAGACGAGGTTGTCAAATCCACCAAATCATTTTGGTCCCAAATGACCATTTAAAATAAAAATATAGTGCGATGCAAGAATGGGCGCGACTCCATTCTCACAAAGTTAGTCTAGGATTCCATCTTAGTTTCATTATAAAATAAAAATGTAAATACCAAAAGAAAAGAAGAAATGTTGATCAAACACGCCTCGGAAATCCATAGGCTACTACCATGTACCCCAACCCATAATTGTCAATAGGCTAGAAGTGCACGCTTTCTAGAGTTTTATTACTCATCCATGTTTCACTTTACATGATTACAACTTTAAATAATAAGAGCCGACCAATTCAAGTAACCACACACAACCACTGATAGAATTTCACTTTTAATCTTAATTAGGGCAGCGATGATCACATCACAAATTGACCTTTAATTCCATTAAATTCCAAATTATCAAAAATTGTTGAACAAAGTCAACCCACCTAGCCATTTCGGCTTAATCCACCTTTACTCTACATACTAAAAAATCATGCTTGAGTAATAAATAAAATAATAATAACCTCATCGAATAATTAATAAATTCATTCCACTTAAACCATTCAATTCAAATCCTTCAATAATCCAAATGTGGTAATCAAACCAAACCAATAAAAATATGCTTTTTTCAACATTTCATACAAACAATTAATCCAATACAGCATGCTTGCATCCATAATTCCATACAAACATAATCGATTCACCAAAACATGTCTCATAAACATAAGCACATGAATTAATTCAATGTTTAACCAAACAATTTCCATTCAAGAGTTCTCTAAACATTAAACTAATTTCTTTCCTTTTGATACCTAAACATGATACTACTTACAACAAATTAGACATTTACGTACCTCGTATAAACAATCCTTTGTGCCACTTTTAATCACTTAAAAGTCTCCTAGGGAATAATCACTTCCTAGAAAACAACCAACAATCAAAAATTAATACCCAAACTAATTTCCAGCAATATAATTTGATTGAAAACTCATTAAAACTTCCTTAAAAACATGTTTTTATGCTTAATTAATGATTAGAAATTCAATAGGAACAAAAGCCCCAATTTAATTATTCTTTAGAACCCTAAAATCCCAATTTAAATAAATTAAAAGCCTAGGTTTTATAATTACAAAATCTGAAAATCATAACAACTTTAATAATCTGAAAATTATAAGTTTAAATTATCAAAATCCATTTTGATACTAAATTAACTAAGTTCAAACAACAAACAACAAACAACAAAAACCAAAACCCAAAACAAATTAATAATTTTTAAGCAAAATAAAAAGAAAACAAAGGAGGAGGAAAGAGGGTAGCCAGGGCTAGGCCATGGATGGGCCGTTGGTGGGTCAACAGGTGTTCGCCGGTGGTCTGGGCAGCATCCGGCGACTGGTGGTGGTGTGGGCAGCAAGCGGCAGTAGCTAGTGTTGGGTGGCAGTGGTGTTTCACGTGAAAAGAGGAAAAAGAAAGAAAGAAAAAGGAAAAAGAAAAAGAAAATAAAAATAAAGGAGAAGGAAAAATAAAACTAACCTTTTGTGTGGGAAAAATTTGGGATTAATGGGGTATTTATAGGAGAGAGAGTTGTAGGGTAAAATTAGGCCTCATGAAAATAATGGGCCAATTAAATAAACAAAATGGGTTAACCTTTATTTTTGGGCATAAATTATAGAATGAAGGTTCATAAAATAATTTGTGCTAAAATAATTTTGACCCAAATTAATAATTTGAAACTTTTGAAATTAAATTTCGAAAAAAATTACAAATAAATATTATAAATAAAATAAAATTTCATTTATAAAATATTTAAAAATACGGGGGATTACAGAATGTCATGCTAAAACAGAAGTAATTTCTTACTTAGGAAGAAAGAGGGGTGTGAGCGTCATGAATCACAATGACTTGTCTCCACTGCACAAATTGTTGTTTAATCTTGTGAAAAATTCTTTAGTTCCTATAACTCAAAAGAAGAATGAATTGTGCTATCTGGATATGGCCTTAATTTTCCATGTCAAAAAGAATTAAAATTACCTTTCCTGCTTTGATGATGCAACACCTAGAGCACTGTGTAGAAAAGGAGATAAAAGTTTGTTATGGTGCTATCCTTGCTTCGGTGTTTGAAGATCTAGGTGTGAAACTTGTGGATTTTTATGGTCGTGTGAGGTAAAAGGGAAAAAATGTGATCAATGAAGAAACGCTGAGGGGGATAAGTCTCGAAGTATTGAAAGGAAAATGTGTGAAATATGAAGGGAAAAAGGCTAAGGCAAAGGAGGAGAGCTCCCAGCTAAGATAGCCTGTGAGGAAGAGTAGGAGACTCTCAATTGGAACTCAGGTTAAAACCAGTGTCACTAAGCCTTTGGAACTCAGTGAAGGAGAAGAGGGGGCTAATGAGTAAATTTCTTATCTGTCAAACAGATTCATGCAGGTAGAAGGACAACTCCTGGAGATGACAGGGAAGATGAAGGTCATGGAGAAGAGCATTCTGAATCAAGGAAAGGAATTTCATAAAGCTGTTTCTAGCATGGAAAGGAAGCTGAAAAAGATGGAATCCGAAAACAAGGCAGATCTTAAGAATATTCTCAAGATGCTTAAAGATTGATGATCAGTTCCCAATCCCTGCAGCCTATCCTCTAGCCTAAATTAATTCCCCTACCCTGGTTTTATGGAGCAATGTTATGTTTATTTTGATACTTTTGAACTTATTTTGATCTTAATTACTTTTGAACTTGGTCTGTAATAGTTTAAAAACTCTTAATGGTTGGTTTTGGCTATGTTTATATATCCTGGAACTTTGTCTATATATGAATGCGGCATTGCTGGTTAAGAAAATATAGGTTAATTTGTGTGAAAGTCCTAGCTTAAGAGAACTACCCAGTGTTGCTTCCTATTTCCCACACTCGATGAATTTCTTGTGGGGCTGTGATTACATGAATAAAACTTTGAAAATTCAGCTTTTTGATAATGCCAAAAGGGGGAAAACAGGTTCAAACTTGGAGGTGTAATTGTTCTAGTTCTAGTTTAGTAAGTAACAAAGGGTTTTTTCTTCTCTAAATCCTTTACGTGCTTTCTTGTGCTTTCTATTTCTTTCTGTTTTGTTCTATTTTTCTTTTGTATTTAAGTTTGAGTGTGTGTTTGTTTTTGTAGATGTGCTATGTTCAGTTTTTCTTTGAAAAATGAAAAAATAAAAAATGTGAGCCTTCTGTTTTGCTTAGTTATCCTCAATTTGCTCAGTTTTTCATCATCAAAAAGGGGGAAGTTATTGACCCTTAAGAGGTTTTGATGATGATGTTGATGATTGAGCAAACTTCTATCTAATAATAGTTTTCTATTGTTTTGATGTTTGCAAAATGAGTAAACTCTAGGAACAGAGGAACTTAAGAAGACTAAGGATGATAAGTAAGGACAGAGGAAAAGTTCTATAAAGAAGTTCTCTAAACAAAGCTAGATGAAACCACAAGGTGTTCCCTAACAAGAACATATCAAGAGCTTCCTAACAGAAGCATGACAGCAATTTCCAGCGGGACTTGGTCTGCAAGTTCCAGTGTAATGCTGGAGAAGAATGACAGCAAGTTGTTATAACCTGGTCTGCGGTTCTGACAGGCGGTATTTTAGGTCGTCACTAAGAAACCTCTATCAAATGATATTTGTAGTCCTAAACATGCAACTAAAAGAGTATAGAGGCAAGTTAAGGGTCGAACACAGGGAAACGATTAAGCACCGCTATTTATCTCCTAATGTTAATCTAATTCGATCAAGAAGTGTGGTGGGTAAAGTAATGACTAAAGGGGATAGAACAACAATTAAAATAGGTACTAGGGGGAAGGATCAAACATGCTTTGATTTCAACGAAGTTAGGCATCGGAAAATAGGTTTACATGTAACCCAAGCGACTCATACAAGGCAATATCAAGAATACTCTCTAATCACCTATCGGGATTAAGAGCCTTCCTAGCTAACATACGCTCACACTATCGTCGTAAGGCATACAAGCTAAGGTCATGCAATAATCAATCACCTAATGACTATTCCTAAATCGCACTATCGTCACGATTTAGTTCACGTCATTCAACCACAACATGCATATGGCCATAAACATGGAGTGACTAATAAGTATAAGCACAAGGAAGATTTAATCACAAATATTCCAAATTAACCTAGCCTAACATACATCAAACTCAAAGTATATCTTCACCAAACCCCTAGCAACAAGAAACTACTCACTAGTCATAACTACAACTACAATCATGCTAAGCAACATTATAACCAATGAAATGGTAAGAAAGACAAAGTTTTTATCAACTAAATTAACAAGAGTAGAAGCTTTAATCATAAAAGCAAGAGACAATAGAGAAATATACCAAAACCTTCATTGAAATCCAAATAAAGAGCCACACATCATTCAATCTTCAATCTCCAAGCTTGACCATACATCAATGTTGCAAAATTACTTCTTCAAAAACTAAAAGTAAAACTAATGTTGATAGACAATGAGAATTACACTAAAAGCTATATGATTGTTCAATACAAAATTTTTCTAAAACAAAGACCTAGAAATTGATATTTTTGAGCTCTCTCCTTGGGTTTCTATGCTAGTTTTTTTTTTTATCTTTTCCTCCCCCCTTCGCCGTTTTTGCTTTTTTTTCTTTTAACTTGGGCTGAAATCGGGATTTGAATCAGCAGCAGAGAGGCGCGCCCGCGCCCAACAGTGGCGCGCCCGCGCGTTAAATGATGGCGCGGCCGCTCCTAGAAATGCGCGCCCGCTCCAAAGAGGGTATTTAATGGTTGATCCCGCTCATCAGCGCGCCCGCGCTCTATAGATGCGCGCCCGCTCCTTTGGTTGCGCGCCCGCGCCATTCGTCTGGTTTGGATTTCTTCCTGTTTTGCCCTTATCCCTTCCATCTCTGAATCAACAGCATACGCCTGCAATCATGGAACAGGAAGGCAAGGCGTGATACAACGAAAGGGGAGGGGAGTATAGACTACCTAAACCACATGAATACACATTACGCGCCACAAAGGTAGAATACTCGAAATAGGAGGATCATAGCAAAAACATACTAAAATGAACTGAATTATTACTAAAACTACTAGAAAAGACTATCCTAAGAGCGACATAAATGTCACTCATCAAATTCCCCCAAGCTAGACCTTTGCTCGTCCTCGAGCAAAGCTAAAGGCAAAGAAGATTGAGAAACGATTATCCAAACACAAGCAATATAAATAAAAATAAAATAAAATAAAATAAAATAAAAAGAGGGGGGGAAGGAATTTACACTAACTCACTTTCGTAGGAATCACGGTTGTTTTTAACATAAACAACAAGCCATTTAAACCTCAAAGTCGCCAATGAGGACGAGTATGCTCTCGTGGGGGTTTCCAAAGAGTTTAACCCACAACTCTTGGCGACATGCTCAAGACAAACCAAAACAAAGGAGCAAATAAAGAAGAAAATCAACTACAAACAAGCATAGATGGATGACAATCTTTCTAGGTACTAAGAGTAAACACATTTTTGGATGCCAATGGTTGATTGAAAGATAAGTTATTCTAAGCATAGAGAACTCTAATATGCTCCACTCCACCCGCATTCCATACATTCTTACCGCGTTCCCTCATCTGGATTCAAATCCACCCTTCAAGGTAGTATCTCATGACTCCACGAAGGAGCCGGAACAAATGAAACAAGGGTGACCCGACATCTTACCAAGTCATGCTCTCTCCATATGCTTGAAATCTAGCTCCCTCCACCGACTAGTGACTCAACCAATCCAAGTTAAAAGGACTTAGGGTTGTAATGCAGGCTAGGAGGTAAGGGTGAGGAAAGAAATAAATAAATAAATAAAATAAAATAAAATAAGTATATATGAAAATTTGGTGGTAAATCCTAATTGTGAAGCAGAAGATGTCGCCAATTCTCATAACAAAGTAGAATATCACCAATTTCCAAACAAAATACATCTTCCCCCAAGCTTATTCAGCACAAACTCACAAAAGTATATACAAAATGCGTAGAACCTCTCCCCCAAGCTTGAAATGAGCAGTGCCCTCAATGCTCAAACTATATACAATTTTTTTTTTTTTTTTTTTTTTATGGGGAACTTCCATTGTCCTTGCTTGTTATTTCAAATTCCAAACCATCACCTTGCAACTTTCCGATTTTAAATCATTACAAACTATCATGTCTCAAACTTCACAAGTCATTGGGCGAAAAGTGAAACAAAAGGTCATGGGGTTTGAATGTGTTTATGAACAAAGAGGTGCAGGCTCAATCATGGCTAGCAAGGGGCAAACGCAAAAAGAAAAAAAAATAATAATAATTTATCAAGAAGCAACAAAAGGAAAGATAAACCTAGAAAAGCAAAATAGTCACCGAAGAAAATGCTTTTATCGTCCTTAGATATAGTTCGGTCGCGATCTCGGGTAGCTAGACAACAAGTTCTCGATCGAAGCATGCCTTGGTAAGGATCCTATGCCGCTCATACAATAAGTGGTGGAGGCTTGAACAATAAATCTGACATGGGTTACAAAAAACTACCTTTAGGGCTTCAAATCCCCCAAAGAGGGCAACGCCATCTTACCACAAACAAGTGAATTTGGGTTCGGTGGGCCTTACGAGTTCTAGCAACTACCTTAGCATAGACATATCTTAGAGTCAACCAATGGCAATCCAAGAACGCAGAAACTCTTAATCCTTAGGAATAAAGACATTCAAGAACGCAAGTCAAATTAATTTTTTTTTTTTTTTTTTTTTTTATTTTTCGCTATAAACTAATCTACCCTTGACAAAATTTCTAGATCTTCACCAAAATCAACATTACCTCAAAAATCATCAAGCCATAAATACATACCTGCACTGGTGAATCGCCATGTTGGCGAATACCAGTAATCATCATTATCGACAGGGAAAACGGGGGGCGGACTCAGCGGTATCCATCAAACCGAGAGAAGCGTCCCCAAAGCAGCATCATCATCAAAACCATATCAAAAACTCATCAACAGTATTAGTGAACAGGGGCAAAGTAAACCAAAGAAAACAGTCATGTAACTCAGTAGAATCAGCAGCATGAAGGTACAGGGAAAACAATGAAAGACCGGCAGGCGAGCAAGTAAGAATCCCAACCAAGTCACTCCCTACCAAGAGTATATCTCCAACTCATCAAAATAAGCGTACAAAAACAAGGGAGAGAGATATACTCAAGGACGCAGCCTACTGGCCACTAGAGCCGGGCTCACTAGGTGAGCCAGCCCGACGTGGCGGCTCGTCATAAGTGAAGCCACTAGGGGGGCCGAAAAGGCCCCAACCACCGTCAAAGCCCGGCGGCCAACCGTAGTGACCTCTGTAAAGATCCTCTTGCCAACTAGGCAAAGGATCAGAGGGAGTGTCCTCAGATTGAGAGTACAGTGGGGCGGGGTGATCAGGATGTGCATAGGGGTACGCAGGGTCCCCTCTAAAGTCACACCCGCCGGGCACACGATAATCGTACTGCCCGTCCTCTGGGAAGCTGCGGAGCTCCCTACTAGGCTCGGAAGGACCTTGCCAGTAGGGGTAAGTGGGGAGATTGTCCCCCCCCCCAAGAAGGAACAGGGCCGTGCTGAGGCGGCCAATTGGGGTAGTTCACGGGGGGGCAATCTCTCCTCTATCCACAGCGGAGTCATAGAGGGCCTGCTGCTGCAGATGGTGGCCTTGCTGTGACTCATAAATTGCCTGCAACTTCCTAGCTATATCAGATAGATGAAATGTACCTGTACCTGCGGGTTGCTGGGTAACCGGCTGCTGCTGCTGCTCCTCCTCCTGAACCTCCTCCTCATTACCCATTCCAACCTCATCGTCCCCATCGACATCAGGCACTCGCCCGCTATCTCTCAAAACTCTCCACACATTAGGGGACTGACGCGTGAGAGAAGTGAAGTGAGGCTTGGGGAGGAAACAATGGTGGGCTCCTCTAACTAGCCACCTAAAAGCATTGGGGTTCGCCGTGGGGGTAATAAAATCAGAACGGCGAAGCTGGTCCAAATCAAGGTAAATATCCCCACTACTACCTACGGCCGTGCATAGAGGTAGAAGGTCAGTGTAACCTAATTTGGTGGCCAGTCTAGTGACCATCGCCCCGCAGTGTATCTCCCCTGGCTTTTTCCCCTTTGCTTTGGCTTGGGAGGTTTGCATGAAGAGGAAACCCAAATTCAACCTCCGAGCATGCTCTGCCTTTGTGGCTATCCATAGGCAAAGGACCTCTTCCTTAGTCAGCTTCCCTAGGTCCTGCTTAGGAATGATAGAATACCCTAATAAACGGTGTAGGATCCTAAGGGCAGGGTGCCAAATCTCACTGGCTATGGAAGTCCGGGTGTAAAACTCATTTTTGCCTGAAATTGAACGCCACCAAGCGTACTCACTATACTCCCCAAAGCTCTCATATAGAGGGTAGTGAATGTCGGCATCGGGGTGAAGGTCGAGGGCTCGGTTGAACTCTGCCAATGACATGGTGTGGGGGTTGTTGAAGAGTTGGAAAGAAATTCGAAAGTCGTCATTTTCTAGACTATCCACTTGAAAAGACGAGAAAAACTCTAATGTGGGTTCTTTGTAGGTCATGAATGAGGAGTTTATGAATGACCCTAATCGAAGGTTGTCAAAAAGAATCCACAAATCATCATTAATACCGAGTTTTATCATGTCTCCACGATGGTAGTGTCTAGAAGGTCGCAACTTACGTTTTTGCATTTCCGAGTGTATGGAGGAGTGGCTTTTGTGTAAAAATTTTAGGGTGGGTAAGGCATTGGGTTGGTCTGACTCTTGGTTTTGGGACGATTGTCCCGACTTTGCAGTTTTTCTCTTCTTCCCAATTCTTAGACTCATGACTGCCCACCTCTTTTTTTTTTTTTTTTTTTTTTTTTTCACTCCTTTTCAAAGCCAACTCCGGCTATTTCCAATCTTAACCTCCACAAAACTACAATGTACCTGTTCACAAGCAATAATAATCCAACCACGCAACGAATATAGCCTAAGATACTAATCAACAACAACAAGTTCAACAGAATCCAGCAATAATTTCAACAATAATCAACCAAATTTCGCTAATAACCTAAGATAATCAAAATCCTTACTTAAAATTAATCCAAGAGAATAATTAACTAAGGAGATCGAATACCTTTACCTTTATGCGGAAGATTGCTGTTTTGGTGTCGATTTGGTGAAGGATTTGAGTAGGAAGGGGGGGGGGGGGTTCGTTGCGGTTGTGCCCTTGATGCCCAATTGCTACCTTTGAAGATGAACAAACGGAGAGGATGATTGATTGAAGCTTGAGGATGATTGATGTGGTTTATATTTTGAGAATGATTGATTTATGAAGGTGGAAGAAGATGATCTTGGCTATGGTGGTGAGGAGCGGCCGTGAAGAGAGAGAAAGGCAAAGAGGGTTTGGTTTATGTTTGTGAGGATTTGGAAATTGCGGGAATATAAGAAGCCACCGTATTTTATTTTTTTTCTGATATCCAGAAAGGCGCGCCCGCTCCCGATTAAGGCGCGCCCGCTCCTTAAAGAAAACGCGAGCCGCTCCTATATCGCGCCTAAATCGCTCCAACTTCCTGGAAATCAGTAAAACTACAGCGCGCCCGCGCTAATAATAGACGCGCCCGCGCCTTCTTTAAAACGCGAGCCGCTCTGCAATCGCGGCCAAATCGCTCCTGCCTCCTGGAATGGAAGTAATTTTCAAGCGTATACCAGGCGCGCCCGCGAAGAAACCAGGCGCGCCCGCACCTTACTGCTCATGCGGGCCGCGCTTCAGCCGCGATAAAATCGCTCCAACTCCCTGGAATTGGAGAATTTATATTCACAAAAACGGCGCGCCCGCGATGAAACCAGGCGCGCCCGCGCCTTACTGCTGTTGCGGATCGCGCTTCAGCCGCGATAAAATCGCTCCAACTCCCTGGAATTGGAGAAATTTTCATTCATAAAAATTGCGCGCCCGCAACGAAACCAGGCGCGCCCGCGCTTTAATGCTGCTGCGGATCGCGCTACAGCCGCATTCAAATCGCGCTGAGGTTCTGTTTCTTTAGAATTCATCCGAGCACAAAATTTCAAAATTCCTCTCTTTTTTTAATTTTTCTGCTTTGCTCTTGCCTTTCTTTCCTCGTGGACACACGCAATCACGCCTGCATCAGAATTGATTGGGAAGAGCGTTAGGTGGATTAGTTCAAGCGATTTGAAAGAAAATAAAATCAAAGAGGTTAGAAACCGGGTTGCCTCCCGTAAGCGCTTCTTTAACGTCACTAGCTTGACGTACTTCACACGGAATCATGGTGATTTGGAAACATCAATGAGAGATAAATTTTCTGGCTTCTCAATTAGCTGACCCTCATAGTATGGCTTGAGACGCTGCCCATTCACTTTGAATGGAGGGTACTTGTCATTGAAAATCTCAACCGAGCCATAAGGAAAGGTTTTGGACACTTGAAATGGACCGCTCCATCTAGATCTCAATTTCCCGGGGAAGAGCTTGAGTCTTGAATTGTAGAGCAGGACCTTTTGTCCTTCCACAAATTCCTTCTTGGAAATTCGAGCATCGTGCCATGCCTTGGTTCTTGCTTTGTAGAGGCTTGCACTGTCATATGCATTCATTCTCAGCTCTTCCAACTCATGAAGCTCTAGAAGCCTTTGCTCACCCGCACTGTGGAGATCAAAGTTGATTTGCTTGATTGCCCAATGCGTTCGGTGCTCCATCTCTACGGGTAAATGGCAATTCTTTCCCATAAACAAGCTTATAGGGGGTAGTCCCTATAGGAGTCTTGAAGGCGGTCCTATATGCCCACAATGAATCAATGAGCTTACTGGACCAATCCTTCCTTGTTCTAGCAACAGTCTTCTCTAAGATGACTTTTAACTCCCTATTTGTGACCTCCGCTTGACCACTTGTTTGGGGGTGGTAAGCAAGGCCTCGCTTGTGAGATACACCGTACTTTGAAAGAAGCTTGTTGAATGCATGGTGCTTGAAGTGTGAGCCTCCATCACTTATGATTGCCTTAGGAACACCGAATCTTGGGAAGATGACTTTCTTGAACAAATTGATGACCACCCTTGAGTCGTTGGTGGGAGATGCCACGGCTTCCGCCCATTTGGAGACATAATCAACGGCAACTAGAATGTGCCGGTTTCCTTGGGATGAGATGAAAGGGCCCATGAAGTCAATTGCCCAAACATCAAAGATTTCAAGTTCAAGAATAGGATTTTGGGGCATCTCATCGCGCCGTGATATGTTCCCTGTCCTTTGGCACCTATCACAAGTCTTAACAAATTGCCAAGCATCTTTGAATAGAGACGGCCAAAAGAGCATACATTGCAAAACCTTGGAAGCGGTCTTTTGAGCACTCATATGACCACCACAAGGGGATGAGTGGCACATTGAGAGCACATCTTGGAATTCTTCATTAGGAACACATCTTCTCAAGAGTCCATCCACCCCTCTCTTCAACAACATGGGGTCATCCCATATATACTTCTTTGCTTCATGCTTGAGCTTTCTATGTTGTTGAGGAGTGAAATCCGGAGGTATGGCACTACAAGCCAAGTAGTTCACAATATCCGCATACCAAGGCTCCGATTTTGCCTCAAGAGCATATAAGACATCATCCATTAGGGCATCTTCAATTGGCAAATCGTCTTCATGTATTCTTGCAGCTCCTAACCTAGAGAGGTGGTCCGCCACCACGTTCTCGGCTCCCTTCTTATCTCTCATTTCGTAATCAAAATCTTGAAGGACCAACACCCATCTCAACAACCTCGGTTTGGCCTCCTTCTTACTTATCAAATATTTGAGAGCCGAGTGATCGGTATACACTATTGTCCTAGAACCAATGAGGTAGGTTCTAAACTTCTCAAATGAGTGGATAACCGCCAAAAACTCTTTTTTCGGTAGTTGTATAATTTCGTTGGGCATCATTGAGAGTCTTGGACCAAATAGTATATAACGTGAAGTTTCCCATCCTTTCTTTGTCCCAGAACCGATCCAATGGCCCCGTCGCTTGCATCGCACATTAGCTCGAATGGTAGAGACCAATCCGGTCCTCGGACTACGGGGGCGGTGCAAAGGGCCTTTTTCAACCTGCAAAATGACTCATGACAAGCTTCATCAAATACAAATTCTTTATCCTGTTGCAAGAGAGATGTGAGAGGCTTAGCAATCAAAGAGAAATTTTTGATGAAGCGGCGGTAAAAGCCGGCATGACCAAGGAAGGACCTCACTTCTCTCACATTTGTGGGAGGAGGAAGCTTCTCGATCACATCAACCTTCGCACCATCGACTTCGATGCCCACTTGGGAGATTTTATGGCCAAGAACAATGCCGTTTTCCACCATGAAGTGGCATTTCTCCCAATTGAGCACCAAGTTGGCACTCTCACACCTTTCTAAACAACAAGATAAATTCATTAGGCACTGCTCATACGTGCCTCCACCAACGGAAAAATCATCCATAAAAACTTCCATTTCTTCCTCGATCATTTCACTAAAAATTGACATCATGCATCTTTGGAAGGTGGCCGGGGCATTACAAAGACCAAAAGGCATCCTACGGTAAGCAAAAGTTCCGTAGGGACAAGTGAAAGTGGTCTTTTCTTGATCTTTTGGGTCAATTGGGATTTGGAAGAATCCCGAATAACCATCAAGAAAGCAATAAAAAGCATGCTTTGTAAGCCTCTCAAGCATTTGATCGATGAACGGTAATGGAAAATGGTCTTTGGAAGTGTTGGCATTTAATTGGCGGTAATCAATACACATGCGCCAACCCGTAACAAGCCGAGTTGGGACCAATTGTTGCTTATCATTGATCATTACCGTCATACCTCCCTTTTTCGGCACTACTTGAACCGGGGATACCCAATCACTATGAGCGATTGGATAGATGATCCCTGCTTCAAGTAGCTTGGAAACTTCCTTTCTCACAACCTCTTGCATGGAAGGATTAAGTTTCCTTTGTCGTTGCCTACACGGCTTAGCACCCTCCTCTAAATCGATCTTATGCATGCATAGGGAGGGGCTTATACCTTTGAGATCATCAAGAGTATAACCCAAAGCCTTCCTATGCATTTTCAAAACATTAAGCAATGAGGAGGTTTGCTCTTCCGTGAGGTTAGCATTGATAATGACCGGAAAAGTATCATTAACATCCAAAAAGACATACCTCAAGCCCGAAGGTAGAGGTTTCAATTCTACCTTCGGAGCTACCTTACCATTGGAGATTTCCTCCTCTTCTACTTGGAAGACTTCATACGGTTGGGGCATCTCTTGGTCGGGGGTTGTCTCTTCTTTCTCATCAAGCATTTCCTCATATAATTGCATCTCCTTTTGATCACCTACCTCATTCTCATTCAACAAAACATTCTCAAGTAGATCATTAGAAGCATGCATATAAGGGTATCTAAACTCATTCATCAAGTTTTTCAATTGTATCTATTCTAAAACATTCATTGTCAGAGGAAGGTTGTCTCATCACCTTATTCAAATCAAATTCGATAGAATCATTGTCAACCTTCAAGGTCATCTTGCCTTCTTTGACATCAATAATTGCTTTAGAGGTAGCTAGGAATGGCCTACCCAAGATTATAGGAATTCTTTCATCTTCATCCATTTCAAGAACATAAAAGTCCACCGGAAAAGTGAACTTACCGACTCTAAGGGGTATGTCCTCTACTTTCCCTATAGGCAATTTTGTGGACCTATCTGCTAATTGGAGGGTGATGTTTGTAGGTGAAAGGTTTCCCACATTAAGCTTTTGGTAGACCGAGAAAGGCATTAAACTCACACTAGCACCTAGGTCACACAAAGCTTTCCCCAAATGAACTTCATTGATAGAACAAGGGATGGAAAAACTACCGGGATCTTGCAATTTAGTTGGTAGCTTACTGGAGAGAATAGCACTACAATTTGCGGTTAAGCTAACGGTTTCAACTTCTCTCCTTCCATTCAGGAGGTCTTTTAGGAATTTAGAGTAGTGTGGCATCTCTTTCATAGCATCCACAAAGGGTATAGAAACATGCAAGCTCTTTACTACATCTAAAAATTTTCCAAATTGGACATCAAGCCTAGACCTAGCAAATCTTTGGGGAAAAGGCAACCTCTCATTCCTAGGTTGGAGATTAAGGAGTAAAGATGTTTGATCTTTGGTGCTCTCCTTTTCGAGTTCCTTCTCTTTCTCTTTCTCACCCCTCTCATTCTTTCCGGCACTTCCCTCTAGAATCTCATTCTCTCTTGATGATTCATCCTCAACCTCAAGTCCTATCCTCACATCGGGACTCTTCTCAACATTTAGTTCACTCTCAAGGATCTTCCCACTTCTAGTAGTAATGGCATACATAGACTTGGGGTTGACACCTTGACTAGGTAAAGAAGAAGATGAAGAAGGGGAGGATGAAGAACTTGGTTGGGCAATTTGAGAGATTTGGGTCTCAAGCATTTTCATGTGTGCCTTGATTTGTTTCTTTTCTTCCTCTTGACTCTTATTATGGTTTTCTTGATTTTTAATGAAATTTTGAAGCATAGCCATCATAGGATCAGGAGGGGCTTCTATTTGGAGGGGTTGAGTAGGGGGAATTTGAGAATGGGGCCTTACTTGGTCAAAACCGGGGGGTCTACTATTTTGTGAGAAAGTAGAAGCATTTTGAGGTCTATTACCCCCGGAACCCTGATTGGAATTAAAACGTTGTTGGTTGTTGGAATAGTGTTGTTGGTTTTGATTCCAATTGGGTCTTTGGTTTGAGTAACTTCTTCCATTGTAATTGGAAGAGTTTCCCCTACCTTGGCCTTGGTTATCATAACCACCACCACTTTGATTCCATTGACTTTGATTCCAACCTTGGTTTTGATTCCAACTACGGTTTGGGTTTTGATTCCAATTTGGTCGCATTCCATTATTTCCCTCACGGGGCACAAAATTCATGGCATTAACATCTTCAACATTATCATCATTTTCATGGGGAGGGGGACC